>NC_056751.1:97677405-97842405 GCF_019279795.1 Protopterus annectens
ACACACACACACACACCTGGGAAAGGCTGGCACAGATTTACTAGTGATGCTACCTTCTGTCCAGACTATAGGGTAGTTTCACTGCCACCAGTCAGTTACTATAAGGCTCTTAAAAGGGTATGCTATGCTATAAAGACTTAGTACTCCAGTGTCAATGTTGATTAAAGGTTAATACTAAGGGGTACTGTTCCATGTTTTAATTGTTCTTTTTGTCATGATATTAATACTGAAACTTCTTTTGTACATCTGATCACTAAAACAGTATTTTCCTTTAATACCTGTGCTACATGTACTACAGAAAATATAGTATACATTGCTAACTGTATGAAATGTGACAGTTTCTACATAGGCAAGACCAATCAGAAGTTAAAGGAAAGAATAGGGTCACATTTGTCCAAAATAAGAAGGGTATAAAGTAATGCACTAAGTAAACATATTGTGATGCTTAGGGCTGGCCATAGATTTAAATTTAGAATAGTATAGAAAATAAGTAATGATGTGAGGGGAGAGATTTAGTTACTAAGACAGAAATTGCAGACTATAATTGGATTAATTATTTTAAGGCTGATATACCCCCAGGATCAAATGTAGAAAAACATATAAAACCTATATTGAAATTAAGGAGAATTTTTATAAGTTTAATATTTTTTAATGGGCTGTTATATACATTTTTTTACTTAATACTTTTTTTCTTAATTTTATGATTATGCATTGTCATGTGACCAATTAATGAGTAATTGTTTGCTGGCTGTTGATATAAATGGGGATGTGGTAGAAATGTTTTATATATAGCATTGAGAAAGAGTTGGATGTAACTTGAAAGTTTTGCAGTTTTTATTGTGATTCTCTACCTTATTAAAACTATATAGACGGTTAGTCTCTGCCTTTTTTTATTTGTGACTAAAATAATTACTGTTCCTACTCACTGAATAGAGCAAGGCAAGATGGGTGAGTGGTCCTTGTTGTCAGATCCAAGACAGAATACAGAATACGTCTGAGACTTCAGACCCCTCTAATATTAAAACATTATTTCTGTACAGAATGACATCATATACATCTGGTCATCTGACTTCTGGTTCCCACACTATTACTAACACTAGAAGCTGCTAGGGTTTAGCACCTATGTGCTATAATACACACTAGACCTTTAGCTAAGTTTTATTAAACCATTTGGAAGCCATACAATAATACATTCATTCCACTCTTCCTACAGGATCTACAACCTATTCTCTAGCACAGGCATTGTGTCTCTGGCTCCCTTCAAAACTATGGGATAACATCTTTATGGCTTAACCCATAAAGTAATTTAATTTCAAGAATATTTTTTTCAAAGTCAGGTGGATTATCCTCTGCTCTTCCAATATATGCTGTTACAATGTGCACATTTAAACAGTTACAATAATGCATTTACATTTATTTTCTGTCCAACAGAAAAACACTGTTGATACATTTTAACACAAGCAAACCTCACAAATACATTTTCCACACAAGCATCTGTACAAACCAGTCTGATATAGAAGTGACATATAATTATTTATAAAATTCCAGCTAGCTGTGCTGGCATAAGTTATACATCTACTGCCTGGTATGGCTGGCAGTATCTCCTATCATTATAGTGCTCCTACACTTTCTCTTTCTTATTTGTTTGTTTTTTCTTTAACTGGTAGTACATGGATCAGATAAAGCTCCACGTAATAGAAAGAAAACCATATTTTACGCGTTTTTTTAATGAATGCCAAGAATAACACATTATTGCTATACTGTGGTGTTTTATGCAATTCTTTGGAAATTTTCTCCCTGGATCTCTGGTGAACATCTGGATTATGACTAAATGTTTTACATTTTGAATTATTGCTCCATTTTACTATCTTGTTATTAATACTAAAGCTTTATGTAGATAAATGGCTGAAACAGAATGTTCCAGTGCACACATGTTGGAACACAACTATTTGAAAATGTACTGCTTTTCTAGCTTTCCTTACATCTGTCCCATTTTGAGATTGCTTCTTGCAGTGAGTATTTAATGTGTGTGTGTGTGTGTGTGTGTGTGTGTGTGTGTGTGTGTGTGTGTGTGTGTGTGGTGTGTGTTTGATAGATAGGGTGGTGGTCAACCATAAAAGCACAATGCGCATAGCAGTATTATAAAGAATCCTTTGTAAATAGAATTATTTCTTTAAATGAAATCAGTGTTTTGTTAAATTGAGCCTATTGCTTTAAGGGAAGAAAGATTTGTTTAATGAGCTATTGAATATAATATAAACAAGAGAGCTGAGAGAAGCCTATTCAGAAAGCATTTGTCCTTCACGGAAAAAGAGAGAGTGTCCAGAGCAGCATCTCTAAGAGAGAGAATCAACCACAGTGAAGGAAGACCTTAGAGAGGACACTAGATATTGTCACTACCACAGGAATCCAGAGAGAGAGAGAGAGGAGGGAGAGAGCTTCCAGGAGTGCTTGCTTTTTAGAAGTAGAAGACTGAGTCAATGGTACTAGCTGTGCATTTATTTAAACCAAAATACTTTGTTTTCCTTGGAAGAACCTGTGTTATTTTCATTTGCATATAATAAACTCCATTATTTTTATAAAACACCTGTGGTTACAGCTGCCTTAAACTTCCACATTGGTGGGTTGTGGTGGGCATTTTGGCATCAGTTATTAATGCCAAAGTCCTGAGACTAGATCGGTCACTGCCATTGTTAGTGTAAATCTCTGAAAAAATAGAGAGTGAAACAGACAGTCTTGGAGTATGTTGGGATGTTTTGGTACACCTATTTGTGGATTCATATGCCAAGATAACTACAGTATAACAGTTACTACTGACCACAGCAGCTGCAACAAAAGAGATGGTCATAGTGTTTAAGATGATATCTACTCCAGGAACAGTGCTACTATTAAAAAAAAAAAAACTTTCCTATGAGGAGTTTCTTGGGGCATATCTTCTTACCTTCAATCAGTATGCCCACCAGAAGGGATGAGACAGAGCTGACTTTGACAGAATCTTATCAGCCCAGTTGACTGGACAGCCACTGAAAGCCTTCATGGACAAGGAATGGACAGATTACTAGCAGTATGATAAGTCAAACAGGCTTTACTTGTCGGAGCTAATGTAACCTTAGAGACACATAACTAAAGGTTTCACAGGTGGACATTTTCTCATAATAAAACAGTAAGGTCAGAATTGTGTAACTTAAAGCACATTAGTAATTCACAGGGAAATCTGGAAAAGAAAGCTAAGCAGGGAAACTATGTATATGTTTGAGAGGTCTAGACCTGTAGTAAAACCTATACAAAATGTTGGGAACAAAAAACAGCAGCCATAGACATACTCTGTTTTAATGTGGAAAAGGGGGTTGTATAGCTAAATTTTGTACTAATGATAGTAACACTGTTACAACTGTAAAAACTAACCCTTGGGAAGCATGTTATTATTGATGATATGCCACTAAAAGGTAAATTATGTTCTACAATGGTTGAGAATTCATTCTGGTACTGTGCTGTTGCCATTTAATTCAGTATAATGTCTTAGCTGAGGCTGCATTCATTTACTGCACAATATGACAAATTAGTAAATATTGGGTCATTCATTGCACAGAAAGCTATGCAGAGATCACCTCTCAAAAGTCTGCATGATACCTTTGTAATGGAACAGAGCTTTATTCTACTGAAGTGGCTAAGGGTACTGAGATCTGACATTTTTGGTAAGGAAAGCTGGATGTCTGTCAAGCTGGTTTGGTTACTTTGAGTGGTACACACCAATAGATACATTATATTCAATGATGGGCCTAACAAGAAATGAATACATTTGGACTACCTTGAACCTTTAGAAGATATCATGAAGGATAAGCTGCTTAATGTAGAAGGATTTTCTAACCATCACAGAGACGTGGTGGTCAAAGGAGAGTTTATTATTACTATATGTACCCGTGTCTCTGAGGAGTGTGCCAGATTTAAGTGGAATGTTATCTATATGTTAAGCAGGCGTGATGACAGATATAGCCAAGGAAACTATGTTGCATTTCTTAATGTTTACGATAAGCCCATGATCAATGTACCAGTCATTTTTATAGACCACCCCTGCCTGAAAATTCCAGTGTTAGAATAGAATTTGATAACTGACCCCAGTTTGCAGTCATCAGCAACCTTTGTTAGCCATAGTCACTTGATATCAGCTCTTATGTTACAGACATATTTACCAAAGAGGAAGAGACCCAGCAAAGAGCCTTGTGGGACACCAGTAGTTACATTTTTCTTTCTAGAGGAAATACCCCCAACCTTAACAGTATGGGTTCTGTAAAACAGCAAATTAACAATCCAATGAACTATGTATAGGTTAATGTTGAGTTGGTGAGTTTGTAAGTAATCCCAGCATGGGAGATAGTATCAAAGGACTTAGCAAGGTCCAGAAAAACATTGTGGACTATATGCCCCTTATCCATTGCCCCAATAAACCTTCCAAAGAACTCAACCAGGTTAAAAAGGTGTGATCTGACTTTTACAAAGCTGCAAGGATTCAAATCGCAGCAAATGGTTTACCAAGGCAATCTCAGTGAGTTTGATTTGCATTCCCTATAGCTTAGAAGAAGAGAAAGGAATGGCATGTTAGTGTTTTTAAGCACTTGAAGGATACAAATGCAGTTGCTTCAGTCATACTTTGTAATAAAGCACTAGCAAAAGACAACCAAAACAAGCAACTCTGTGACAAAGGGTAAAGGGAGGGATGAGTTCAAGACATAAAACATGCAATGTACTTACAATGCAGGTCATCCAGGAAGACTAATGTACTTGGGGCAACAGTAAAGGCAGATAGGAAAATGGTGAATTTATTGGCAGCGGTAGCATTGTCACCTCACAGCAAGAGGTTCTACGGTTTGATTCTTGGTGGTCTATATTAGATGAACGAAAGTTCATCTTAGCGAACGCTCACATGAGCGAATATTGCAGAACTTGAAACCGCAATTGTGAGATCGCGGTACAGTGAGGATGGGAATATTTGCCCTTTCCTCATTGTAGTGCAATCTTGGAGTTGGAATATATATTTAGCGAGGGGTGTGGGGGGCACAGCCCCCCACAATTGCAGTTTCGAGTACCTGGATATTCGCTCATGTGAGCGTTCGCTAAGATGAACTTTCATACATCTAAAATAGACCCAATTCTCAGCTGGGATGCCTTCTGTGTGGAGTCTGCATGTCCTCCCTGCATTCGTGTGAGTTTCCTCCAGGTGCTTTAGTTTCCTCCCATGTTACAAAGATATGCATCTGCAGCATTTCAACCTGGGCCTCCGCTGAAAATTGGCTTTGTTCCAAGTCGGGCTTTCCCAGTAAACAAATATTAAATAAATAATAAATAAAATAAATAAATACAAACAGCATACTCTAAAGGGGATGAGATGCCATTTGTCAGGAAAAAAAGCAACTGGTAATGTGATTTACAGAACAATATTACTAAAACAGCATTTTATTTTGTTAATTGAGTAATCCCACTGAATCAGTTTTATTTTCCACAGGAAATACACCAATGCAAATTATCCAAGTTAGTCAGTGTGCAAGTGAGAACTACAAAGTTTCAAACCCATTGATATTTTCCCACAAAGCTACATCTTTACCTGCCATATGGTTTGTGCTATCCTTTCAAGCACAGACATGCTCATGTGCTTGCACTCAAATTTATGCATGCACACACACACACACACACACACACACACACATATATATATATATATATATATATATATATATATATATATATATATATATATATATGGGTCTACTTCAGTAAACCGACTGCTCACTTACCCAACACCCAGTTGCCCGAGATGACAAGACTGACACCTTCAGAAGACTGACGTTTCATGCAAGGTAAGTAAATGCTTGGCCATCCCAATAAAATTAACTAAAGTAAGTAAAACTAAACCCACCGATGTGGGGTTACCCCCCACACCCCTCTAAATAAATATACCAACTCCGAGAATGCACTACTGCGGGGGTAAGGGGCAAAGTTCAACAGGATGGCCAAGCGGTTACTTACCTCACATGAAACATTGGTCTTCTGAAGGTGTCGGTCTTGTCATCTTCGGCAACTGGGTGTCAGTCGGTCTACTGAAGTAGACTCATATATATATATATATATATATATATATATATATATATATATATATATATATATATATATATGGTGTGGAAAACTGATTTCTGCCATTAACAGTGTAAGTCTAATAATGTAATTACTTATTCCTGCTTTGTCTTCCCACTGAAGGTAACCAATAACAATAGGTATACCTTAAAATGTGTTGAGTGGAGTGAAGCCATATACGTGTGTAATGTGTTATTATGTACCTTTAAATCCTGCAAAGGTTACTGCTTTTCCAGCAGGGAATGTTTTAATGATCATGTATTATGCTGTTGGCTCAGTGTATGAGGAAGTGCCGTTGTGTACCATGCACTGCTCCCTGATTACATTAAATAGTGACTCAAGCAGCCTAGTACGGGCTAGGTATGTTAATTATCATTTTGCTATTTCATCGTTGTCACTCCTGGATGTCTTTGTAATGGATCAGTTGGTAAAAGACTATCAGGTTTTATTGGTTTTGTTCTGGATACTCAAGTCTTACAGTGATGAAGTATAGCAAATACCACTTATAAGACCCGTTGCCACACCACACAGCTTGAAACTTGCACCGAGCTGTTTTTATGTTCCCTGTTTATTTATACTTTATTTCATACATTACCCTTAACTACCAGTTTCTAAGTAGTCTAACAACCCTATTCCCAGAACATGTATTTTACTTATTTCAACTTAAAGTTATATCAAAAGTTATGAACCAGGAAATATCGTCTAACCAGAAAACTAGGTTATGAGGAAGAAAGCTTCCTATATTTCTCCATATTTCTTGCTGCTTACTTAGATTCTTTTATCACTGAACACATAAGAATACAAAGGCATGCTGCAGAATTTCCACAACATCCCCTATCTCTTACAGGAAGAAAGTAAAAGGAATTGAAAGACCTCCAAAAAAAGAGGAAGTAGATACATTTTGGAGAAGTATCTATGAAGATCCTGTGGAACATAACAAAGATGGTAAATGGATGTAAAAGAAAGAATAAGAAGATTAAAGGTGCAGAATATGAAATGGGATGAAGTAACAGCCAGAGAGATTGAAGAGATTGAAACAAACTTAAGAAAAGCCTCTGATTGGAAAACCCCAGGACCAGATGCAGTACCTAACTTTTAGTTAAAAGTATTAACATCTTTGCACAAGGATTTAGCCATGAGTACAAAGTATTTATATTTGCACCCCAAACAGACACCAACCTGGCTAACAACAGGCAAAACAATGCTCCTTCTTAAGAGTGAACCTGCAAGCTACCCTAAAAATTATAGACCAATAACTTGTGTTCCAACGACATATAAACTATACATGGGAATTGATGTTGACAGGGTTTATAGTCATCTAGAAGAAAGCTCAATTATGACAGTAGAACAAGAGGGCAATAAAAGAAAGTCATATGGAACAAAGGATCATTTGTTGTTAAATAAAGTCATATTGGAGAACTGTAAAAAGGGGAAGAATTTAAGTATGGCATGGGTTGACTATAAAAAGGCATTTGATACTATCCCACAGTCATGGATAAAAGTGTGCTTAAAAATGTATAAGATACACCCTACACTGGCTGACTACATTACAGTGACCATGAAACAATGGCAGACCACTTTGTAATTAAGCCATGATAAAGGATAGATTATTATCTCAGGGATAAAAATTCAAAGGGGGATATTCCAGGGTGACTCTCTGTCACCATTGCTATTCTGCCTTGCCATTAACCCATTAAGCTGTTTACTTAACAGCTTAGGCCATGGCTACAATTTGGCTCCTAGAAAACAACAAAGTGTAAAGATTTCTCATCTTCTCTTTGTCTATGATTTAAAACTGTATAGCTCATCAGATAAGGAACTGAAAGCACAACTGTGGGTTGTCAAAACATTTTCAGATGATATAAGAATGTCATTTGGTCTTGATAAGTGTGCAAAAGCAACCTTTAAAGCAGGGAAACTGCAGCACCAGGAAAACATCAGTTTGGGACAAGAATGTGATATAAAAGAACTTGAGCAAGAGGGAATATATACATGTTTGGGAACTGATGAAGGATCAACAATAATACATGAACAAATGCGAATAAAACTTGGTAAGAAATACTTTAGAAGACAAATTAATTCTGAAAACAGCGTTGACATCTAGGAACAAAATCCAAGCTATAAACCAATTTGCTCTTCCTGTCCTAACTTACAGTTTTGGAGTGATTGATTGGCCCCAAAACGTGTTGGATAGATTAGATATGAAAACAAGAAGGATGCTTCATGCTTACCAAATGACTTATAAAAATTAGTGTATACCAAGATTATAGATTCTCTGTTCCAAAGGAGGGATGGGCTTCCTTGAAATTGATTACAGGTATAGATCTGCAGTTGTGGTACTCCACACATATCTGCTGAGCTCACAAGACCCAAATGTAGTGAAAGTTTTGAAACATGAGGAGAATAAATCTAAGATGACTTCTCTGCTTAATTTAGCGGAAGCATATCAGTGTCAATCAGGAATGGAAATCAAAGCAGAAGTAAATAAAAATCAGGCAGCAACTGAATGTGCCAAAAAACAAAAGAAAGAATATAAGATGAAGGACCAGATGAGAAGGTAAGAAATGTGGAAAAAGCATAAATATAGTTGCAAGTATAGAAAACATCTGTAAGAACATCATGTTGATCAAGAACGAACACAGGAATGGTTAAGGAGAGGTGAATTCAAACCAAGAGATGAAAGGCTAATACTGGCAGCCCATGACAGTGGGCTGCGCACATGTTGGTTTACAAAGTCCACTGAACATGTAGGAGAAACAGACAAATGTAGGTTCTGTAAAACTGAATTGGAAATAGTCGCACACCTCATTGCTGGTTGCGACATACTAATGGCAGAATTACTGTGTACTGAAAGGCATAATAATGTGGCAAGACTGTTGCACTGGGGAGTGTGCAATCATTATAGTATTGAAGTGGCTGAAAAACACTGGTAACATGAGCCACAAAGCATCATAGAAAATGAAGAAGTTACATCACATGGGATCACCCATTACCAACAGTTCAAAAGATAGATGCTATAAAATAGGATATAGTGGTCCAAGAAAAGAAGACAAGAGTAGCATTGCTTGTTGAAATTGCCACACCCAGAGTCTACAGTGTCTTGCATACAGAGAGACACAAAGTCATAAAATATCAGGATTTGCAGGCAGAAATGAGAGCATTGTGGAAGAAAGATAACCAGACAGTTCCATTAGTAGTAGGAGCACCTGGTCTTATAAAAAAGAATCTACAATCATATTTAGATATGTTACCAATCCATGTAACCCCATACGAATTGCAGAAGGAGTCATTACTGGGCACATTGCGGGTGCTGCGAAGAGCACTTTTGGCTGACAACAAAGTTTGAAACAATACTAATTTCAGGAACTTTAATCGTACTTTGACTTAGGAATGGAGTCCATTCCTGTCATGGTATTAGAAACCCAAAAGATATGGAGAAATTAAAAAGTGAGAAGATGAGGTCAGAAGAGATCAGGATCTATCATACATTATTGCAAATAATAAACTAAAGATATCAACACAGACAGAAAAACTTGGAAGTTATGCAGATAAATATAAAGGGAAAAGTACAAAATAAGCAATTCATTGATGACCCAAAAAAGTTTTATAGAGAATTGGGAAAGAATGCAAAAGGAACAGAAACACCACTAACAAAAGAAGAAATAGACACATTTTGGAGAAATATCTATGAAGATCCCATGGAACATAACAAAGATGCAGAATGGATAGAAGAAGTAAAAGAAAGAATAAGAAGTTCAAATGTACAGCATATGAAATGTGATGAAGTAACGGCCAGAGAAACTGAAACAAAATTATGAAAAGCTCCTAACTGGAAAACCCAGGCCCAGATGCAATACCTAACTTCTGGCTAAAAGTATTAACATCTTTACTTGAAGATTTAGATGACTAAGAACTATTAATATGTGTACCCTGAACAAATACCAATCTGGTTAACAAGAGAAAAACAAATACTCATCCTTAAGAGAGAACCTGCAAGCTATCCTAAAAACTATAGACCAATGACTTGCCTTCTGACGATGTATATGCTATACACTAGAATCAATGCCGACAGAATTTATAGTCACTTAGAAGAAAACTCAATCATGGCAATAGAACAAAAGGGTAACAAAAGAAAGTCATATGAAACAAAGGACCATTTGTTGTTAAATAAAGTCATAATGGAAAAATGTAAAAAGGGGAAGAATCTTAGTATGGCATGGATAGAATACAAAAAAACATTTGACAGCATCCCACATTCATGGATAATGGAGTGCTTAAAATATATAAGATACACCCTACACTGATCGATTACACTACAATGACCATGAAACAGTGGCAAACCACTTTGCAGTTAAGCCACGATAAAGGACAAATTATTATCCAGGGCTAAAAATTCAAAGAGGGCTATTCCAGAGTGACTCTTTGTCACGACTGCTCTTTTGTCTTGCCCTTAACCCATTAAATTGACTACTTAACAGATTAGGTCATGGTTACAATTTCGCTTCCACAAAATAACAAAGTGTAGACTTCTCATCTTCTTTTAGTGGATGATTTAAAACTGTATAGTTCATCAGATGAACTGAAAGCACAACTACAAGTGGTCAGCAGTTTCTCAGATGATATAAGAATGTCATTTGGTCTTGATAAATGTGCAAAAACAACCTTTAAAGCAGGAAAACTGCAACACCAAGAAAATATCAGTCTGGTTCAGGAATGTGATATAAAAGAACTTGAGCAAGAGGAAATGTATAACTATCTGGGCACTGATGAAGGATCAAAAATAAAACATGAACAAATGCAAATAAAACTTAGTAAGGAATATTTTAGAAGACTAAATTTAAATCTGAAACAGCTCTGACATCTAGGAAGAAAGTCCAAGCTATAAACCAATTTGTTCTTCCTGTCCTAACTTACAGTTTTGGAGTGATTGACTGGTTCCAAAATGTATTGGATCAGTTGGACAGGAAAACAAGACAAATTATTCATGATTATCCAATAAAAAAATCAGTGTATATCAATATTATATAATCCCCATTCTGAAGGAGGTATGGGCCTGCTCGAAACTGAAAGTGAATAATAAGTCTAAGGTGACTTCCCTGCTTAGTATAGCAGAAGCATATTGGTGTCCATCGGGAATGGAAATCAAACCAGAAATAGATAAAGTCAGGCAGCAAATGAATGTGCCAAAAAACAAAAGAAAGAATGTAAGGTGAAGCATAAAAATTGAGGGCAGGAAATGTGGAAAATGTATAAATGTAGTTGCAAGTAAAGAAAACTCTTGGAAAAATCTCATGTTGATCAGCACCAAATGCAAGAATGGTTAAGGATAGAGGAATTTACACATTGGCTTACAAAGTCCATTGAACATGTTGGCGAAACAGACAAATGCAGGTTTTGTGAAACAGAACTGAAAAAAGTTGCAAATCTTGTTGCTCGGTGTGATACACTAATGGCAGTAGGACTATGTACTGAAGGGTCTATATCATAACATCGAAGTTCTCTAACATCGAATGTTATAATATCGAACCCTAAACACCAAAGTGTGAAAACATCGAACAGTCAGAATAGCGAATTTTTTCCCAGGGAAAAAATTTGCTATTCCGAGAAACATACACACAGCACAAACACACACAAAAAACAGCCATCCACACACATGCACTTAAAATCCTACACCTAAACTAAACTTTACATACAGTACTAGCTATCCACTTACCTTAACCCAACCCTAACCCTAAGGTCCATCACTATCGCACACTCACCTCACCCGCGCCCTAACCCTAACTCACCTAACCCACCCCCTAACCCTAACCTACACACAATTGCACACTTACCTGACCCATGCCCTAACCCTAACTCACTTAACCCGCCCCCTAACCCTAGCCTACACACAATCACACACTTACCTGAACCCGTGCCCTAACACTAACGTCCACACAACTGCACACTTACCTGACCCGCTCCCTAACCCTAACTCACCTAACCCGCCCCTAACCCTAACCTACACACAATCGCACACTTACCTGAACCCGACCTGTAATGCTCCAACATATCGAACGCTGAAAACAGCGAAGCCACAGCAACGGCCCACCAAATTCTTTCCCTGGGAAAGCATTTGGTGTCCTGCACCTTCGCTGTTTTCAGCGTTCGACATTACGGGTTCGATATTATAACATTCGATGTTAGAGAACTTCGATGTTATAATATAGACCCGTACTGAAAGGCATAATAATGTGGCAAGACTGTTGAACTGGGGATTGTGCAAACATTATAATACTGAAACAGCTGAGAAGCATTGGAAATATGAGCCGCAAAGCCACATGGGATGAGACAATATCAACAGTTCAAAAATAGATGCGAGAAAAGCAGATACAGTAGTCCATGAAAAGAAGACAAAAGTAGTACTGATCATTCAGATTGTTACACCCATTGAGTACAGTGTCTAACATACAGAGAGACACAAAGTCATAAAATACAGGGAATTATAGGCAGAAACAAGAGTAATGTGAATAAGGATACCCAGGCAGTTCCAATAGTAATAGAAAAAAATGGGTCTTATAAAAAATAATTTACAGTCATACTTAGATATGTTATTGATGCATGTAGCTCCATATGAATTTCAGAAGAAGTCAGTTTTGGGCACATTGCTGGTGCTGCAAACAGCTCTTCTGGCTAACATCAAAGACTGAAACAATACTAGTTTCATGAACTTTAATCATACTTTGACTTAGGAATGGGGTCCATCCTCATTATGGTATTAGAAATCCAAAATACTTGGAAAAATTAACCCACAAAGAAGATGTTCTGGAACTTTCTGTAGAATGCCCACAGGAAGTGGAGAACAAAGAATAAGCTCTTAACTTAGAAGAAAATGAGCAAAGGGAAGAGCTGCTTTACTTAATAGAGATGGATAGACATATTAAAATTGATGAAAGAAATAGATTGCGGAAAGACCCAAAATATAAAATGTCTATTAAAATAAATGAACACAGTAATCAGGACTATTAATAGAAATTCATGTGATATAACAGAAGTACATAGGATATATTACTATGCAGCTAAATTAATAACAGGTAAAGCTTTACCACAAAAACACAGAACAAAAAGGGAAAGGAATGGAATAAATGAAATGTCATCATCATGGAAGCATTGACTACAGAAAGTTATAAAGCAATTAAGAAGTGTTACTGCTAGAAGACTATAGAACAAGGAAAAGATCAACAAAACTACTTATAAAGATAGACTTGATAAAAGCAACATGTAGTATCAAATCTATTACACACGATTACAAGTAATAAATTAAAGAATATCAGCACAGACAGAAAAAAAAATAAACCTTAGAAGCTATGCAGATAAATATAAAGGAAAAGTACAAAATAAGCAATTCATTGATGACCAAATAAGTTTTATAGAGAATTGGGACACAAAGCAGAAGGAATAAAAACACCAACAAAAAAAGAAATAGACACATTGTAACAATAGATGGTACTGCCAGCTATGCCAGGAGAAGTAGGGCAGTGGATGTATGACTTGTGCCAGCACAGCTAGCTGGAATTTTGTAAATAATTATATGTCATTTGTATATCAAACTGATTTATATGGATACTTGTGCTGAAAATGTATTTGTGAAGTTTACTTGTGTTAAAATATATTAACAGTGCACCCTGCTGGAATGAAAAGAAATGTATGTGTATTAATGTAACTGAATTAAATGTATATGTTTTAATAGAGGATACTGGGACAGCAGAGGTTAATCAGCTAGCCTACTTTAAAAAAAAGAAGGGAAATATAAATGAGCTGTTAAACCATTAAAACAGCACTGCACATTGCTGAATAGAACCGGAGACAGTGGGGAATCCCCAGGCACTGCCATGACATTTAGATGCATATTGTAGACATTTATGCTAAATTCCTGTTTCAGCTTCAAAGGGGGATACTGTGAGAACCTAGAGTCAGGTGACCAGATGAGGTCATTCTGCAAGCCGACTTGGATATTATATTTTACAGGGAGTAATCTCTGAGTATGGAGTATTCTGTTTTGGGGAACCTGACTAGAAAGATTGCTCATGTATTTCATTGTGCCTTGCTCTAGCAAGTAAGTTATTAGGAAATGGTAATTCTCCTAGATTCAGTCAGGAATATAGTGAAGCTTAGTTTGGAGATTGTTTTTCTTTATTTGTATGAGTCAGTCCATCAATATTATTTTCAATATTTCATGTGATTTGAACTCTGTGGTTTACTGTAAATATATATTCAGTATTTTTATGCTCTTCTATTATTTATTATTAAATATATTTAAAACTTTTATTGTGGCTGGTCCTTGTAGAAAGTATTTAACCTTTGAGAGTGCTTATATTTATTTGGTGACACTGTGTGGGGCACTCCAGAAGGCCTAGCTGTCTTGGTCAACTACTACCATTTGTATTAGTATTAATATTGCACAGTATAATTGGACACCATTTGTTGAGGGCCTTAGAGTAGCTGATTGCAGAGTTTCTGGTGGTAGTGGTGACTACCTATACTCTGGTTAGAAGGGGACACAGCAAGTAAATATGTGTCAACCTTTCCTAGGTGTGTGTGTGTGTGTGTGTGTGTGTGTGTGTGTGTGTGTGTGTGTGTGTGTGTGTGTGTGTGTGTGTGTGTGTGTGTGTCAGCTACTTGGCGCAGGGACACCAAACACTGGGCTTACAGAGAGAGTGCTGGAGGTCTTTGGCTTGGCCATTTGGTTGAGGACCTAACCCTACAAGCTGTACCAGTGGCGAGTCTTATTGAGGACCTGGAGGGAGACAGAGAGATCCAGACCCTGGACTGAGTGTGTTCCCTGTGGGCTCTTAAGGGGAATTGTGCTTGATGCCAAGAGGTCTGCAGATGGAAATACTGAGTGTATCCATTTGTATTCCAAGTGCCCATCCCTCTCCAGTGTCAGTGGTGAGGATTCAGGCTCCTTGATTACTAGACCAGTGTGAGGATGTCACATGTTGGTGAGCAGTGGTGGTATATTCACTGAACTTCTGTAGCCTGTAAGCAGTTGTCACTAAAAAAAGTTGTACTCTCAAGCAGCCACAAAGCAGACATTCAGAGTTTCATATCACAATAGTTTTATTTAGTTACCTTTTGTTAGCTTAGTCAGGAAGAGCAGGCAAGGATGTAAGCAGAGGATTATGACAAACTCACAAGCAACCAGTTGGATGAGATGTGCCAAGCCAAAGCACTGGTGCATGCTAACCTGACTAAAGGGGAAATGATTGCAGCCTCAATCACAGCTGCATCACAAACCAGCAACCAGGAAGACAACCAGTCTGGCATTAGGGATGTACAGCTCTCAGAAACAGGACAGTTCAACTTTTCCTCAGAGGACTTAAAAATTCATGTGGAGTTAAAGAGACTTCAACCGGAGGCTAAATATTTGGAACAATAATAATCAGAGAGACTGCGGCATTTAGAGGTGTAAGAAAATGAGAAACTGCTCCGTTTGGAGTCTGAAGAAAAAGAGAAGCAGTGTCAACATGACAGGGAGATGCTGACTCTTCTCCAGGGTCATGGAAGTAACGGGGAAGGGAATAACTGAACCCCAGAAGCAATAAAGGTCAGTACATTTCTTCCACAATTTACAGAGGGTGATAATTTTGATAGTTGTATTCATATAGGTGAAAGAGTATGTAAACAGTATAATGTTGACCAAGGGCTCTGGATATAGTTCCTGACCCCCTTACTCCATGGTAAAGCTGTTACTGCTCTTTTTAAACTGTCTGACACTGATTGGCTAAACAATGCTACAGTTAAAAAATGAATATTGGAATGTTTTAAGTTAACACCTGAAGTTTACAGAAAAAAGCTTTGTGAGCAAGGATGCAAGACAGATGAAAGTGTGTGATTATATAGTTGAGTCAAGCACTTATTTTCATAAGTGGGTCAGTGGGTGTCAGGTCACCACTTTTCAAGGGCTGGCAGACCTTTTGGTGAGGGAACAAGCCCTTAGCACTTTGCATGAAGACATGAGAATATGATTGGCAGACAAGGAATGCAGCTCTGCAGATGAGCTGGGGAAAAAAGAGGATCTCTACTTAGCAAGTAGGGCATCACTGTACAGGAATGGGATACATAGTGCTGCACATAGATATAAGAGAACTCATGGTGGGCAGCCTAAACCACCCCAGCAGTGTCTGCAAGTAACAGGGGAAGCCACTAGTTCTGGTACATGGCCAGGATCAATGGTTAAATATTTTAAATGTAACCAGTGGAGCCTTGTAGCATATATATGTCCATGGGGGCAAGGTGGGGAACAAAAGGTGGGGCAACCAACAAGTGAGAATAACAAAATGCCAGCAGTAAGTTGTCTGGAGAAAACAGGGATACCAAATTACCACCAGAGTTTGTATCCTATCTTGGTGGTTGGAAAACAGGCCACTGCCAAGAGAGAGACAGCCTCTGATACAACCATTGTGAAGCCTGCAGTGGTTAAGGAGGAGCAGTACTTGTTTCGGCAGTCCACTCCAGTCAGAGCTTTAGGAGGGATTCCATTCCAAATGCCTTTGGCCAGGGTTCACCTTGACTGGGAGGGTGGAAAAGGAAGCAAGAAGTAGGTGTGCTTGAGGATATCCCTGCAGATGTCTTGATAGGGAATGATTTTGATATTGCAGTACCTTGTGTGCATGCAGTGACATGCAGTTAGGCCTGGAGACAAGCATGTGGGTCTGGTAGCCTGGGGGAGACCCAGACAGATCACATCCCTGAAGCCAGGACTGGTGATATTGCTAATTCAGGGAGGGAGCTACCCTGTAGCAGTGAGCCTGAAGATGTGCCACGGCTGCTGGTAGGCACTGATATTGCCTTGGACAGGGTGACTGCAAGGGTAGAGGTGAGTGGTAGTACCCAGGCTGACATTGAGGCAATGCTGTCAGAAGATACCAGACTTCCTGTGGAAGGGGAACTGGGAAAAGTCACAAAGATAGATTTGAGACAGGCTCAGCTCTCAGACACTATATTACAAGGCTTGAGGGATGCAGCTAGGGAGGCTCCTTATTCTCAAGGAAAAGGGGAGTCTGTATACTGGAACAAAGGGTTACTGTATAGAGAGTGGACCCATGAGAGAGGGCTAGAAGATGACGTAATACAATAGTTGGAAGTGCCCAGAGCCTGTCATCTGGCACTTCTAGCCATAGCCCTTGACATTTCTTTTGCAGGTCATATGGGCATAAAGCATACCAAGAGGTGTACTATGCTGAACTTTTATTGACCTGGGATTCAACGGATGTAACAAGGTACTGCAGGACCTGTGAGCAATGCCAAAAAGTAGGCAAGGCAAGAGACAAGGTGAAAGCTCTTTTAATGCTTTTGCCTGTGATTGAGGAGCTATTTCAGAGGGTAGACATGGATATTGTAGGGCCTCTGAGTACCCCAAGTTCCACAAGAAAGAAGTATATCCTAGTGGTTGTAGAATATGCTACCACATATGCTGAGGTGGTGACTCTGTCCTCCATTGAGGCAGAGAAGGTGGGAAATGCTTTGCTAGAGATTTTCAGGGGGCTAGGTTTCCCAAAAGAAATACTGACTGACAGAGGTGCTAATTTCATGTCAGACCTGCTGGCTTGTCTGTGGGAGTGCTATGAGGTGAAGTAAGTACCTAATGACAACCCCTTACCATCCCCAGACTAATGGTCTTGTGGAGAGGTTAAACTTTACACTAAAGACAATTCTATGGGCATTTGTAGACCAGTTTAAGAGAGAGTGGGGCAAATATTTGCCCCATCTGTAGTTTGCTTACAGAGAGGCACCTGAAGAATCCACAGATTTTTCACTTTTTGAGTTGCTGTATTGGCACAGGGTGAGGGGACCTTTAGATTTGTTTCATGATGAGTGGGAGGGTGAGTGTGAATCCCACAAGGGGACTGTTGTGGCATATGTCCTAAACCTCAGGACAAGGCTTCAGGAGATCATGGGCTTAGCTCATGAGAACCTGGCAGGAGCCCAACAGCAGATAAAGGTCTGGTATGACAGGAATGCTCGAGCCAGAGAGTATGCTGTGGAACAGCATGTGATGGTGCTCATTCCTGTCAGACATAATAAGCTGCAGGCAGCTTGGGAGGGACCCTTCAAAGTGTTAAGGAAGGTAAGTGATGTTAACTACATGGTAGAACTCCTAGGCAGGAGGCAGGGGCACAAATTGTACCATGTTAACATGATGAAGCCCTGCCATGCTAGAGAGGCCCCTGTGCTGAGTATTTACAGCGGATGGCAGGAGTAGTCTAAGAGGGATCTGGTGACTGATCTCCTCAGTGTGGCTCAGACTTGACACCTCAGTGGAAGAGGTAGCAGTGTCCCAGTGGCTATCCCCTACCCAGGTTTGAAAAATCCAAGCAATATTACAGGAGTCTGGGGAGATGTTCACTGTGAAACCAGGGTGCACCCACCTGGTGCAGCACCATGTGGTACAGGGCCCCAAAAACTAATCAAGCAGGACCTTACAGGGTGCCTGAGTGAGTCAGACAGAGTCTGAGGGAGGAGATACAGGAGATGTTGGAACTGGGAGTAATCCAGGAGTCCAGCAGTCATAAAATACTAGTATTTAGTGGCAGAAATGAGGGCAATATGGAAGAAAGATATCCAGACAGTTCCAACAGCAGTATGAGCAATGGGTCTCATAAAAAAGAATTTACAGCCATATTTAGATGTGTTAACGATACATGTATCTCCATATAAATTACAGAAGGAGTCAATTCTGGGCACATTGAGGGTGCTGCAAAGAGCACTTTTGGCTAACATCAAAGACTGAAACAGTACTAATTTCATACATTTTAATCATACTTTGACTTAGGAATGGAGTCCATTCTCATCATGGTACTAGAAAGCCTAAAGTCTTGGAGAAATTAATCCTAATACATAATCTCTATTACCATCACACAAGGAGCTAGCCCAGTAACATAGAGAAATAAAGCCCTGACTATGATCCAAGCAACCCAAATTCTAATATCAGTGCTCTGCTTCTTAACAGAGCTGGCAGGGAGGAGGAGGTGTGTCTGTCCAAGGAGGAGGAGGATGCAGAGACAGACATGGGTTGTATTACCCCTATAGAAGAAGGCTGGGGCTGACGAACTGGGAGATGTGTGTGCAGTCCAGCAGCAGTAACCACTGGTATGCGGGTGTACAGAAGTATGCACCTGTGTTGAAGAAGACATTATGGGCTCCTGTAATGATGCAAGTTTACATCCCCCCACCCAAGAGAGGGATTAGGTCAAATAGTAAAAAAGTCCTCAGTGCTAAGATGCCGGCAGGGACATAAGCAACCCTCATGGATGCTTGAATGGTGACTTTTCCAGACTGCCCTCCCAGGTAGATCAGGAGGTAATCCCCACAACCAGGGAACAAAGGGGCTAAAGTCTGATTGGGGAAAGCTTGATAGTTGGCAGGTGTGGGGGCAAAATGATAATGGAAAAAATACCATCAAGTAGAACTGCTACCTGCACAGCTATAATATAAAACTATTATTAAGAATCCTGATCCAAGACCAAATTATGTAGAAATAAATGGAAATTGTGGGAACAATACATGCAGAATAATTTGCAGGAGAAGGAATGAGATTTAAGGGAAGGCAGGACTTGAGTAATTTATGTAATATTGGACTGATGATAGTTATAAAGAAAGAAAAGGTGATGTATAATGTGTGTAAATGGAAAAAAAAATGTTAATATGGCTTGATTTCTTTTCTGTTTATGTATGCTCACTTAGGTCTTAAGTGATAATTTATAAAAGGTATTAAAAAAAAGAATCTTAATCCACCTACAGGTTTTCTATATGTGTTTGGGAATGATTCTGGGTGCTTATTTATTTTTTAACACAGATTACATTCAATAAGCCTTCATTTTACTTGCATAACTACTACTGTGTAAAGAACTTCTGTTGCAATGACAACTTGTTGTAAAGCAGAGGAGTACATTAAATGAAAACCCCAGACAGAAACTAAAACAGATTTTTATCATATGTTGATATTGTGCCTATTGCTAATGCATCAACATCACTTTAAATGTTTAGTATTTTTTGTACCCCAAAATGGACATGATAAGGACTGCCTTGCTAAAACAATTTTGTCTTTCAGTCTGTCTTGCTCCCATAATGCAGTTTAGATCCCCATAATATATAACACAGTCTAGATGCAATAACAACCCACCAACCAAACAAACAAACAACAAAAATAAGGTGTTTTTTTTTTCTATATTTAGTTACAGTGGCATTGGGTGTGAACCACTGACTTGACTGTCTCTAGAAACTGTAGAAATAGTAGCAGTAATTATTTTCACTATCTGTGCTAACTGTAAGCTGCTAGAAACTTTCATGGTGCATTTAGGTTCATAGGTTGGTACTAGGCTATTGGCCCTAGGGCCTATACAAGCCTTACTCAGACAGAGCAGCAACTGTGTCATTTCATGTTGGGTATTCATGGCCTAAAACTGTAGGTCTAGCAAGCTTATATATACATATATATATATATATATATATATATATATATATATATATATACACCACTCCTTAATTAGGTCAGGGATAGTGGCTGCTCTGATTTGTCTGAGACTAATGGTTGACACCTCTTAGAACCAAGAGTTAATTAACATCCCAGGTACTGGAGGAGCTGTTGAGAGGAAAAAGAGCATTAACAGGACAATGCCTGCTCATATGTCTTGGAGGAGGATGAGGTGAACATATCCAATGTGCCCTTTAGAAGCTAGAATCATTGATGGAAACTAGAGACCACACATGTACATTCACTGTAGGATACTGTGCCTTCTGAAAGGGTTGCATCACTGTCAAAGGAAAGTGATGCACCCTGTCCAT
Organism: Protopterus annectens; assembly: GCF_019279795.1. Classification (NCBI taxonomy): domain Eukaryota; kingdom Metazoa; phylum Chordata; order Ceratodontiformes; family Protopteridae; genus Protopterus; species Protopterus annectens. The sequence continues at coordinate 97,698,355 of NC_056751.1, forward strand.
AGCCCACTGCATGCGGGTCCCTAACTGTGTTACTGTGCATGTGTAGTGGGAGCTGTTGGGGTTTTAGAGAAAGGCCCCAGTACTTTGAAAGAATGATTGATGGTACCACCTTCACAGTTTGGCTCTCACTTATGGGAAAAATGCATGATTTTATATGGTTGTTTCTTCCCAAGGGAATAAAATGGATGAACTGTGCAGGCAGATAGGAGGTTTGATATTGACTTGGGAACAGAAGAAAAATAAACAAATAAAAAAGGACACATAACTGTGAGCAGTGATTAAAACTGAAAATTACTTAGTGAATTGTCTCCCTTATGTCATGTTGGTTGAGATAAGTTTCCTTCTAAAACAGGGCAATATTGAGTAAGAATAAAAGATCGTGGGACTGTCATGATGTCAAAAAAAAGTGAAAGTTACTTTATTATTGTGGGCACTAAATTAAATCTGTGTGATATGACAGGGAGAAAACTAACTTCGAGATGAGGCTGACTACAGTAGAGAATGGTGTTGTCCTTTAAACATGACTGTTAACATCTAGGTTGTTATCTAGTTTTGAATGAATACAGTTTATGGCATAGAATTTCTTAAGAGGTAACAAAAGTTGAAACTATTGAAGCTATAGCTTACATATTACATTTATTTTTTTCAGAGTTGTAAGCAATGGCTTCATTTCCCTGCTGGAAAGCTACATTTATGCATTTACATGTAGTGCTGCATGTCTTTCTTTTGTGTTACTATCAAGATAGGATTTATTCTTATCATTCCTATCATCCTAGTGAATTGTTCCTCATTATGTTTCATTAAAGACCTCAGTTTTGCAAATTCCAGATATTACTGTCACAGTAATAACAGCCTTATTGTCCTTCTTTGTTCCAAGTTCTGAGAGGGCATGTTGCATAACCGGAGCACTAAAGGTTGCAGGTTATGCCCTGGGAGCTATTCTTCCCTGCCACTAATGGGTAGTGAATTTCATAAACCCTAAATACCATGCTGAGTCACTGCTATGCCAAGAAAAATGCAAGAATGCTACATCAATGTATGTCATTAGACTTGTAGATTTTGATTATTAGACAATAACTTGTACTATTCTAACTTGTAACTAGTGAATTTGTTACTGACTCTCCTTATGTTCAACTATTTTCTCAGTCCTCTTCTTTCCCTGACAGTCTCTCCCTAGCAACTAATTCATTGGAATACTACCTTCCCCACTGTTATCTCTTTTCCTACTACCTCTGAATTCTTCTAAACTACATAATAACTGTTCCTAATCTCCTTACTTATTTTTCACATTTGGTTTTTTTTTGCTGTTTGCTTTTATGTCTGAGTGTTTAAATTTTTTAGTTTGTCTAAATTTTTGATAGTTTTTATCACTGTTAGTTATTAGTGTTAATGGAGCTTTTCTCCTCGGGCCTCTGCTGAAAATGGACATGTATCCAGCCAGACTAGCCCGGTTAACAAATGTAAAATAAAATAAAAATTTGTCTTTGATGACAGTGTTCCTTACAAGTTCTGTGTCATTAAACTGGTTGATTTTAATGTGTCTGTGATGGCAATGCTCCTTACTCAAGTTATGTTCTGTGGGCTAGACTGTTTTTTTAATATCAATAACTGTAGTAGTAGTACTGCCATATAATGCTGTGCAGCTGATATCATTAATTTATCCCCAAAAAAGTCATGGTCACTTAAATTTGTATACAGCCATTACCAAGGTTAAGTCTCCACCAATTATACAAAATAATATCAGATAGAGGGACTTTAGACCTTGACTTTAGACCTTGAATCCCACACTGCTGCTATCAGTTATGCATGAAGAAATTATTTTTCTTAAGAGTGTATGTTAATGCACACTATTGGCTTGAGTTGTGACAAACAACTGGCACAACAAACGAGGTTTATGCTACAGAACAGTGATAAAATCATTGACTGTCCAGGATTTCATTCAACTTAGTCTGAGCCCAGTGAATGAGACTTAATTTTTTATATATACATACACAATGTTTCTCAGAAGGGTCTAATTATACCTCTCTAGTAATAGTACCCCTTTTATTTTCCATGTTACACACTAGAATGTCATAAAAAATACCAATCTAGTATTCGGGTCTTAGTTATCAAACACTGTATTGAATTATTACAGTATATTGAATTATAACTTAAAGACAGTCTCTCTTTTAAACACTATAAATGAAATTCAATTAAAAGCTGCAGTTCCAGCATGGAGAAAAAATCTTTGTTCAATATAATTTAAAACAAAAACAAAACACAAGATGATGGATAACTTTCGGCTGAGCCTTCAGCAGATCCAAAAGTGCTCAGCTGAAAGCGCTTATCCATCTTCCAGTGTTTTTTGTTTTAACTATATTTGAATAAAGATTTTAAGTAGTTTTATATATTTGTCTCTCCGTGCTGGAACTGCAGCTTTTAAATGAATTTCATTTATAGTGTTTGAGACTGCAGTCTTTAGTGGGTGTGAACATTTCATTTACATTTGGTCCACTCTTTAAAGAGTGGATGTCAATACTCATACTAATGCTAAGAAGTTACCCTTTGTAAACTGACAAGACACCAGCCACAAACTTTTACACATTAATAAATGAAGCATATAGAGAAATAAAACTCTGGTGAAATATTAAAAAGGCCAATCCAAGTGTACAAACTTGTAAATCAGTTGCACACAGAAGAAATAAAGAGAATATCTTAGATAATGACAGAATAATTCTAACCACAACTCAACAGGTTGTCCCTATCACTTTCTACAAATGACTCATACAATAGTTATTGGACTATTCCATATACCATCTTTGTCTCTCACAGAGCATGAGAATTTCTTAAATGAATTCCAGAATTTAAAACATAATGAAAATGCAATCATTACAGCAAATTTTAACTATCCAAAGATGACTTGATAAACTACTTGGTGTCAAATAAATATGCTCAAGTATTGCCTATATTAATCAAAGCTGCCCTGGTGAAAACAAACAAACAAACAAACAAAAAAAAAATAACATATATCCAAATTGAACCTGATCCAACTCAACACTAATTTCTGGCTCAGCTATTCTCTCTCAGCTGCTGGTCTACCAGGAATGTCACAAGCCAAAGAGAGAGACCCAGGAGCAGCAGAGGTATTCATACTACCATGGTATCCACTGTTATTACTAAAGTAGCAATACAATTATCACAATGGACACTTTTCACATTACCTCTGTATTAGGAGAGCAGTGCAATAATTACAGCAATGGGCATTACAAAGAAATAACATCAGAATACAAATATAGAATTTGTGTGTGTTTATGTTTGTTTTCAGACTCAATCCTCTGCAGTTTTCAGATCTTCTGGACAAGACTTGTGTTGTAAACCTACATTACCCATATGTGTGTGTGTGTGTGTGTGTGTGTGTGTGTGTGTGTGTGTGTGTGTGTGTGTGTGTGTGTGTGTGTGTGTGTGTGTCTGCCAGAAGTAGGATGGAGTGAAGGAGGTGACAATACTATGTGCAATGTACAATCAGCAGGCATCAGTAGGTCAGAAATGCAGTACAAGCTCTCATTTATGAAGCCACAAAGGTAACCAGCCTTTATAAATGAATGCTGATACTGCATGTGTACTTTCATTGAAGCTCGGTGGGTGAATAATAACTGCAGATACAGTTACAAAGGTACAGAGGGGAGAAGACTTTTTTATGGGTCCTCAACTTTGGGTTGAGAAGGATGCCAGTCTGGTGAACTGACCAGGGTGATAATATCTATATCTATATCTGTATCTATATTTAATAGCTATGTCTATATTAATGCATATGTGTGGTTAAGATTGACAGCTGTCTAATCAACTGCAGATGGTTGACTAGACAGTTGATTGCCATGTGTGCGAGATCAACAATCACTGAGTAGGGAATATTCCCTTTCCTGGGGAATGTACAATATTGAAGATAGTACATAGTACATATAATTAGTAGGGGAGTATAAGGGGTGCAGGGGAGCTTACAAAAACAATGTTTTACTTTTTTTTTTTTTTAAGTTTGAAATGAAGTGCTGAGGCTGTTTCTTGGTGCATGGATTGTGTGATGTCGACTTTGGTATTTTCAACCATATGTGGTCAATGTTTTTGCAGTTTACTATGGGGGTTTTCATTAAAATCAGGTACACCCTGTGTATATATGGTTCTGGTTCATTTAGCCAAAAGCACATTTCGCCAAATTTTATTTCAGCAAGACCAAATTGGCGAAAGCAGAAATCGCCGAAAACTCATTTAGCTGAATTTCATTTCACAGAAAATAGTAGTGGCAGTGTATATGCCCTGTTCCCCACAGTAGTGCGATCCTGGAGTTAGAATATATAGTTGGGGCGTGTGGGGGGCACAGCCCAACCACATTGGGGGGTATGGATGGCGTAGCCCCCCACCTAGCTTGTTTTATACTATGCAGTTTCTGTTAAGAGGGTAAGTAAGTACTTTATAATCAAACTAGGTGGGGGGCTACACCTCCCATACCCCCCCAACTATATACTCTAACTCCAGGATCTCACTACAGGGCATATACACTGCCACTACTACTTTTGGTGAAATGAAATTCGGAGAAATTAGTTTTCAGCGATTTGTGCTTTCGGCGATTTGGTCTTGGTGAACTACAATTCAGCAAAATGTGCTTTCGGTGAAATGAACTTGATACATTTGTGTCAGTTTTTTCCTTTCTACTGATCTTTGTACATTGCTGCTATCTGTATACTACTGACTCTTGCTACATTTTCTGATTAGTTGTTTATTAATGTATTATATTGTTGTTATTCTTAACTTCTGGTTTCTGTAGTTAGGTTAGAACTGAAAAGATTCCTAGTGATCCATTTCACTTATCTGCTAAATAAGTAAATAAGTACAAATTTGTTTCTGTTAAATGTGCCTGACAGATGAAGTCACAGTACAATCAGTAGCTATAACATAATCACCTGATATTATATTAGCATTTTTGTATAGTATTTTAGTCTTTGTAAATTTCCTGTGGTTTATGATGCCTGTCTTACTTTTTATCTTATATCAATACAATGTCTGCATTGATTATTTCTTACTATTATCTTATCTGTATTTCTCTGGCCCAAGTTGTATGTGAAAGTGGTTTACTGGCTCCACCTATTCACCCAACTAACAATAAAGTACTATTAATTGGATTTCCAGGTAAAGTGTGCATTTGCTTACCTCTTAACAGTCACTTAGCTAATAAGTTTCCTTTGAGAAACTATGTGATTTGCAAGCTTAAGAAGAGGAATGAGCCCGAAGCCATATTGATTGAATAGCTTTATGCTTGTACCTGTCTGTGACTCACCTTGGCACAGCTATGTCAGCAGAAAAAATGGCAGGCATTATTAATCAGTGAAACTTACAAGATTGTGTTATGACATGTGTGGATATTTTACCTTTAAAGGGTGAGAGTGAAATTGTGTGATGAAAGGAGAACAACTATTTAGCCTGGCATATGGAGCCTTAGGGAGAAAGGCTGTAAATCAGACACCTTTGTACAAGATTTAGAAGTTCATTCTCTAGATGTCACACTGTGGAGGACAGCAGTAGCAAAAATAGAGGATTGTATGTAGGGTAGACGCCAAAGCCTCTGCAACAGTGTCAGATTTTCTACATAAAACACAAACGTTTCTTATAAAATATTAAAACAAAATAAAATGAAGAACCAGTGGCACATGTAATAGATATATGTGAAGTACTAAAACGGCACAATGGAATGTGTGATAGGAAATATAAAGTAACAGGTTTCAGTTACTTTGCCAGATATAAATGTTTTTTTTAATAGCTTTAGACTGCAATTGTTAATTTTTGCTTTATCTGTGTATGACCTCGCACAAATCTATGGTGTGTTATTGGTATAGCAGATACTAATATGAATGACACCTATATTGAAATAACAGTTGTCATGTTTAGAAAGCCTGTTTCCTGAAATGTAAATAAATAGTATTGTTGTCAGCAGAGATCTCTTCAACTATATACAGTGTGAACTCATGCATTTAGCTCACAGTCAGAGGCCAGACCTTTAAAAGCTGAGTCCTTAATCATTCAGCATAGTCAGCCCTGCATCAGCTCTCTTGCTGTCATAATATAAATGGCAGTGCCTTATTCAAAAAGACGTGACATTACCATTGATCTGTTAACTGCTAACACTTGCAACAACAGCAGTTATATGTAGGATAAATGGAACAGCTGCACTCTGTACTTAGCACAAGCAAAATGGAATGTTTGAACAAATATTGCATTGTGGTTGCATTTTAAATCAAATATAGCATACTGCAAAGCTTTTCAAGATCACTGTAACTACCATGATAATGGTAAAGACAGAGTATCGCAAGTCAGGAAAAGGCTTGTAAAATATGACTTAGTAAAAAATTTTAATGATTGTTCTACTGCTTGTTTCTTTACTTTTTCTGTTGGACATCTCTCTCTCACTCTGCAGTCTCTTGCCTGAATTATCATATGTACATTAATATAGATATAAACAGTAACAGAGAAAATGACTTTACAACTTCCTTAATGAATGTCTTTTTATAGTTAGGTCTGCATTTCTGAAATTCAGTAGCGTTGCTGGTACACAGCTGAAGTTACTGAACAGTTTATTTCCTTTTATTAAAGAAGTCTGTCATGCGCATACAGACAAAACAGATGTACAGGCAAAGAAAGAATCAAAGCAACACATTGGACATCCTTTTCCTACACAGTCGAAGAACCAGTAGTCTCCAGGTTTTCCATCAAGGAGGAAAACTCTCTTAGCACAAACTGTCCCAAACTATGTCTAATAACAGGCATTGCATGCGAGCAAACCAAGCGCAGAAAGGTGAAAAAAAAGATATTCAGCTGCTTCGGGAATAATGCACAACAAAAAGGTACTGTTTAGGTATACTACAACATACAGAATCTTAATGTCTATGTACATATGTATCCTAATAACTGACCACTGAAATTAATCAGAAACAGTACTTTAGGCATAAAACTAAAGAAAATGGATGTGGAATAAGTGAAAAGTCTTATTTATAGAATAAAAGAAATCCTGTATTTTAGGATTATGGAATAATTGATCATCCAGATATAGGGATGTAATAAAAATATTTATTCAGACCTGGAGTATATGTTTTTATTTATTTATTATCACTCTGCTCATGTTTCTAGGAGTCTAGTTAATCTGTCCACATCATTAGCAGTTTATATGCACTCTAGCCATGTTATCAGTACCCTTAGAAATTCTTAACTGCACCATGTTTATGTTACTTGCTAAAGTAAAAAAAAATACACGTTATGCATATGTAACAGACACAAACATACACAACATGCACACATAAAGCACACATGGTACAAAAATACAACAGCCTTTAAACGGTGCCAAAAATCTCAACAAAAAAATCCAAACAAAGGAAACTCTATGGACTATAGCTGGCATTCATTTCAATGTAGAGCAGTAATTCCACATATTACACAGATAAAATACATGCAAACAACCCCCTAAACAACACTGCCCACCAAAATGAATCATAAGATATAAACATTCATTTAAGTCAAAATGAAAAATCCAAATAAGAGAATAAAAAAGCAAAATAAAACATGAACCTCCACTAGCCAATCTGAAAACTGCATTTATGACAAAACTGAACTGAATCCATACATAACTAAGCTAAGAAACTAACAAATCTTATAAATGATTGCTATACTACAATACATAAAATTACTGACACTAATAAAATGATTAAAGTACCTCAGAATCAGGTTATAACTCCATTTTATGGGAGACCCTGTTACGCAGACAGCTTCTGCTAATACCACAGTCCATTGAAATTATTGAGAAACAGTAATTTAGACATAAAAATTGTGAGAAATAGATATGTGGAAAAAAAATTTGTATTGTACACCAAACACCAAAATGGGACAGTAAACAAAAAGACAAATTTCCAAAAAAATGATTGTAAGACTCAAAGACTAGACAATGAAATTAGAGACTTGAATGTTAGTGTTCATGATAATTTATTATCTGACTCTTACAAAGTGGAATACAATAATATTTTAAGAAGGTGGATAAGAAACAGTGTAAGGTACAAAAATTATCATGTGGCATGAAGAAATATGTAGAACACAGGGTATATCCCCATCCACATCTGAAGTGCCACAGTTATATCTAATTTGGAGAATAACAATAAAGACCTCACTGACAACAATCCAACCAACAATAACAATTATTCTAGTGCTTTTTAGACCCAGCATTGATAAGGAGATCAGAGAGACTGGTGAATAGATCAATACTGCCAAACTATTATGGTCCCGCCCAAGGATAACGATGGAACAGGACATAGTCAGTAGTGCCAGTCCACAGGAAAACACAGGTAATTTTTCCAGTGACTCTAAGATTTACAACAAAAATTATCTTGAATGATCAGCAACATGTTACAGGTTGTTTTAAAAATCCTTGTGCCTAAAAAGAGGACCAACTTAACAGACTTACTGAACTCAAGCTATACACTCAGAAACTTTACAATAATTTGGTGTCTCACAATGATGAGGCGGGAAGAGACTTAATGTACCACGATTGTAAGAAAAAGAATACTTACAACTCACCCCCTTATCAAATTCTAGCAGTAGCAGAATTCAAGTTATTAACAACCGGACTACTGAAGAAAACAGCTTATAAAAGAACTTGTACACAATACAAATATTAGCGTTATGAAACTAGAGAAAGGGGAGTTGTGTTAATGGGCAGCTTGGATTATAACAGTAAAATGGTAATCTGTTGCTCGATAAGGAAAAATATAAGTATGTTTCTTTAAACTAGATTCACATTGCTTCAGTCAAAAACTGATTGATACCTCACTGATTTGATTTTACAAAGTCTTTTGAAACATGAAGATCAAGTTTATCATGATATATGGAATCCCTAAAATGCAGAAAGATGTCTTGAATCCATCAATTTGACCCATAATGGCAGCTAGTAGGTCAAAGACAGAGGTAACAGCCAAACATATTGATTTCAAATTCAAACATATTTTTTTCTGGTGAACTACATATTTTGATAGACTTGGCATTTTTGAAAAATCTGTTTCTGGTACCATTCAAAGATGACGTATTTCGGTAGCCATTGACATTTTGACTTATTTACAGTGATTCTGCACTTAAAAGGATTGAATGGTCTCATGATTTTTTAAGCCAGAAACTGATTTGTACAGCAATGCTATATATTTATTGCCTGATCTTTTGGAATTGGTTTTGTACAATATATTTTTGTTTTGCTTTGAAAGAAGGGATTTTCACCGAGTAACTGGTGTAGCCATGGGTGCAGCATACATACTGACTTATGCAAACATTGTTTTGGCTGCATGGTAAAGTACATTTGTGTTGAATTGATAGTATCCTGAGTTTTTTTTTATATAGTTATAACCATTTTTGATGGCATTTTCATCTTGTGGGGTGGCTTAGAAGCTGATTGGGTTAATTTTATTGATTATATTTGTAATATCACAACCTTTTTTAAAATTTACACTTAGATACAGCAAGGATATATTAGGTTTTTAGTTGTTTTAATTATCAAAGATTCTTCCAGAGTTAGTTTCAAATCAACAATTTTCAGAAAAACTACACTCTCTAGTTATCTGCATTTCCAGAGTTGTCAACCACAACATCAAAAAAAAAAAAGGTATCAATAAGGGACAGATGGGATTGTTATCACATTTGATCAATGATGACAGCATGTTTTTCAAGAAACTGACCACTTAAACAAAATGTTCTTGGATGGAGGTTACAACAAATTAAAGAGGAAATCCTTAATGATAGAAATGAATGGTTTAAGTTAAGTCATGTAATTACTTCTTTGAAGAAATGAAAAAAACAGGTTGCGAGGTAATCCCCTGATTGCTTTTATAAAAAGCAAAATATGAAACAAATTTTGTCGCCCAACATCATGATTACACTGACACAAAGAACCAAAAAGATGGCAAAATGTGGTTGATGTAGTTATTTTAACTACATCAATGATGGCTCTTATATTACAGTTGAAGGATTTGATAGCACTTTTGGTGCCCTAATGCTTTTGATTGAGAGAGGGGGTGGTATGTGGCTTCTTGCCTCACCTGTACTACCTTTTACGTAGGCAGAAACATAGAAAAAAATTGAGAGATAGAATTTACAAACATATACATCAGTATCAGTAATGTTAATAATGCTTTGTTTAGACATTCATTAGAGTACAGAGACTTTAAAACATTTTTTTTTTATTTTTAATTGACAATGTTTTTGAGAATAATAGGGGGGAGCATATGGGCCAATGCTTGAATATAAATAATTGGTATGGCAGCTTTGTTTAAGTTAATCATTTCAACCTGATTTGAGTGATTATCTATTAACAGCTTTTTGGAACTTGGATCCTCTAATCTCTAAATTAGAAATATTTTATTTTGTTTTATTAGGTGAATTTTTGATAAAATCCTTTAAGTTTTTGATGGTTTCAACAATTTGCGTTAATTGTGGACAAATGTGATCATTTGATAATTTAGCAATTTAGCACATGGTAGGAAATATCATTTGAATTGATTTTAAATGCATGGAATGTGTGTTTTCTTTTTAGATTCTGATGAAGTCCATGACAAAGGATGGACAGGATTAATCTCCATTGAATAAATTATTACATTATTAAGAGCTACTCTGTGTTATTGCTGCCTTCCAACATATTTTATTTTATATATACAGTTTGCATTGTAGGATTAGGGAACTTATTGCAGGACCTGTAACCTTGTCACTCATCCAAAATGTTGTCCTCTAAGCCTGCAGTACAGAATGTATAGTCATTTATTGCACAACAAACTACCATATATTCCATATTTATCCTAATGATGGAAACATAAAGGAGTATGATAGAAATACCTATCAGGTATAGAGTGTAGATTATTTATCCCTACTGTATGCAAATCATTAGGCATTTATCACCACTCTGTCACTGTCATACATCACCAGCCATTCCCTAGTATTCTAACTACCTAATCTGTGACCATAACAGTCTCATTCACACCAAAGAAAAAAATACATGCTATACTCACAAAAATGCATATTCAAACCCTGCAAAAACAACATCCAATTAAAGATTTATAAACTAAATTTAAAAATGTTAGGATGAAAATTTTAAAATCAAGTCACAAAAATAAAAAAAAATCATGTTGTAGTAAATCAAAGAGAAAATTACATAATCTGCAAAGTAAGATGGTCTAAATATGTTCACTAGATAAGAATAAACTAACAAAAGCCTAAACTATAAGCCTAATATCTGACGATAACTCACCCACACTAGAAAATAATACCATAAAATAATTAGATTATATATAAAGGTTAAAACTTATTTCAGAATTGCAACAAAAACACCCAAAAGGAAACTCATTAAAGGTGAGTAACCTGCTTAAAGCCCTATTCTTAACTTTTGAAATTACTGCTTCCAACTGAAATAAGTGAAAATAGTAATCTAGACTAAAAATACAGTAAAAACAGATAAAGGGATATACTGGAAGAAAATGCAAACTCCCAGAATGCACTCTGGACAGGATGTGAGCTTTGAAAAGAGCAGTTGTGATGTACCAGTGCTAACAACTGCCCTAAGAAGGAAGGATCTACTTGCCTTACCCATGTTTACCAGGGTTTTCACCAGGTACTTCAGTTTCCTTCTGTATCCCAGAAATGTGATAGCTAAACTACTAAACCTCCAATCCAGTCATAGGTGTCCGTGCCACTCATCTGTGAGTAAATATGTGTCCACTGGCATCCTGTTTAATATTAATTTTTATGGGTTCTGGTCACTGAATGTCAGGATAGGCTCCTGCTCTCCCACGACAGTGAATTGTGTAAAGTTGGTAATCACCGAATGAATAAAAAGAAATATGTGGGAGTGTCACAAAACTTGTGAAACTTGTTTCTTAAACTTACAGCGGACGATATTGTATTTAGCATAAAGCAGATCTCTATATCTCCACATAATCATCATCATCATTGTCAGTAACCCTCTTTTCCTATTTTTACATGGGGTTGGGGTGTCATATCAGTATTCGTCAATTTGATCAAATCACCTAGCACTAACATTTATACTACCAAGTGGTTTATGTATAGATTTATTTTCTTTTGTTAACCCAGGTAAGTGAACTGGATGAAGGACCTTTTTCAGCTATGACCTCTGCTTGTTAGGCAAATAAAATAAATAAAACAGACATCAGAATGTAGACATTGTTACAGGTATGAGAATACAACAAATATAGCAAATAGCAGAATATAAGAATGATTAATAGATGCCTGCATTGTGTATATATATATATATATATATATATATATATATATATATATATATATATATGCCTCTCTGAACTGAACATCGACAGCCCCACCCTGCTCTGGTTCAGTAGTTACCTAAGGAACCACCTCCAGTCTGTCAAATGACTTAACTCCCTATCCCTCCTAACTCCCAGTCACACTTGGCATACCACAAGGTTCAATTCTTGGCCCCCTCCTTTTAATATCTTTACCAACCAACTTCACCTAGCAACCACAGAAGCTGAAATAGTCCAATACGATGATGACACAACCCTGATCTGCACTGAATCCGATATATGATTTCTCCAACAAAAAAACACAAGAATCCTTCACAGAGATAGAACATTGACTAAATAAAATACCAATTGATATTAAATCCAAAGAAAACACAACTCATGCTGTTTCTCCCAACAAGGACCAATGACCTCACCTTCTCCATACTCTCAACCAACAAAACCAACATCTCCCAAGTCCCAGAAGCCAAATTACTAGGAATCACAATCGACCAGCAACTAAAATACAACAGACATATATCTCTAACTATTTCCAAAGTCCGCAAAAAGCTAGGGAACCTCTACCGCAGCAAAATGTACCTAATCTCTGAATTTAGAATCACCATATCCTGAACCCATCTCTTATCGGCATTACTTTATGCGTCCCCAGTGCTAACAAACCTGAATAAAACTGACCTGAACAAACTTTCCACATATTACAACAAAATTGCCACGTTGGCAACAAATGCCAAATCTCGCTCCCACCACTGCCATTCCCTAAATACATTACACCGGCTAGAATTTCCCAACTTATTACAGTACTACCAATTTAAACTAGCTCACCAAATCCTATACTATCCTGAGAAAACCCTTGCCCTGACTGGTCTTCCAAACTTCTACAATTCAAAAAGACATCTGCGCTCCAGTAACAAAGTTCTGATTGAATATATCCCGTGCAAAAACAGCTCTGGGGAATCTCTCTTCCCTAATCAAGTTGCTAGAACATGGAATACCCTGCCTCCTGACCTCAGACTACAAAATTGTACCTCAGCTTTCAAAAACGTCCTTAAATCATTCCTCTACACCATCCATATATGCAACTCCAATAGATCCCCCCGGAAGCCTGTCCACACTGCATGTTTCTATCACCTTCTCTTCTGGGGAAACAAGAAATGTGCTCTAGTGATGCCCATTTATATACTGTATGTATTGTAAATATGTTCTTACTATGAAAATGCCTTGCACATCCCTCTGCTAATTCATGAAAGTGCTATGCTCAGAAATTTGTACTCCAACTCTATATTTTAAGCTTGTTAACTCTTATGCAGCATGTTTCCTAACTGCTTTTGCCATGTAAACTCTTTATCAGGCTGTGGATTGTATTTCATTACTGAAACTAAGCGGAAATTCCTTAAGATTCCAAGAGCAGGATAAGTTATTTCTTACACTTATTTCACTGGACTGCACTTCTGAAACACTTATAATTGTGCTATACAGTTGATCTACTACATTTTGCACTGTTATAAAGCTTTTTTTATTGTTTCACAGCATTTATGTACTGCTTTATACTGTTTTAAGTGTATTTTTCATTGCTAGATACTGTTTCATTACTCTAATTGCATGTTTACTGAATTAGTTAACTGTAAACTGCTTTTTCATACTGAGAGTTGTATTTTTCTGTTTGTGAGTGTTCTATCCAAGCTTTTCTGTGCATTTTTTATTTTTTGAGGTTTATGTGTTCTACAGCTAGGAACTGTAATAGTGTGCATTTCTATAATTGTCGGTTTACAGTTAAAAGCATTCTCTAGAATCTGCTTGCTCCTTGATCTGTTTAAAACATTCATTTAGTGGCTACAGCTAGGAACTGTAATAGTGACATAGTGTGCATTACTATAATTGCATTTTTATTTAATTACTAAATTGTAAACTGCTTTTTCATACTGAGACTTGTATTTTCTCTTTGTGAGTGTTCTTTCTATGCTTTTAAAGTGAGTTTTTGTGTTCTGCTCAGGTGGCATAATCTTGATAGAGGCCTGTTTTCTAGGCCTGGTAGTTTTGTTTGAGTTTCCTGTGTTTCTGGCAGCTATTTTCTGCTGATAGTCTGTTTTCATTGTTATTGAGAGTAACAAGCCCTCCTGACCTTCTGTAGTCCGAGTGATTGGGTAATAGCAGGGGCTGAGTAGTAATTTGATCTTCTAACTCTTCCACCCTTACTGGTATATAAACCCTGTGTCTTGAAAAGGTTGTGCTTGTATTTATCAGGCTGTGGATTGTATTTCATTACTGAAACTAAGCAGAAGATTCCAAGAGCAGGATAAGTTATTTCTTACACTTATTTCACTGAACTGTATTTCTGAAATGCTTATAATTGTGCTATACAGTTGATCTACTACATTTTGCACTGTTATAAAGGTTTTTTATTGATGTACTGTTTTATACTGTTTTAACTGTATTTTTCATTGCTAGATACTGTTTCATTACTCTAATTGCATGTTTACTCAATTACTTAACTGTAAACTGCTTTTTCATACTGAGAGTTGTATTTTCTGTTTGTGAGTGTTCTATCTGAGCTTTTCTGTGCATTTGTGATTTTTTGAGGTTTCTGTGTTCTACAGCTGGGAACTGTAATAGTGTGCATTACTATAATTGTCTGTTTACAGTTAAAAGCATTTTCTAGAGTCTGCTTGCTCCTTGATCTGTTTAAAACTTTCATTTAGTGGCTACAGCTAGGAACCTCCCTATTGTTGTGGTATTCTTATACTTGGTGGCTTTGCAGTTGCCCGCCCATACTGTATATTTGATCTGTGACACTCCTCCCAGTCTAGTGTCATTAGTTCATTCAATCTAATAGAGAACATTTGTGAAGGCCAACCCACTCAGATTCTTAACATTGAATTAACTTCTGTTCCAGCTTTCTCCATTTCCACTTTACTGAAAAAAAAAACAATTTTAGTGAAAAAAAAAATTCTAAGCTTGTTTCCCCCTTTCCTGTGGCAGGTCTTGTCCAGATATGGATTTGCTGTGTCCAGGACTGTTTGTGAGCTCCTGAGCCCCCACCCACTTAACTAGGGTTAAACTATTCCTGGCACCATAAAGTCTGCTCTTTAAATTTTCCCTTGCAACTAGCCAGCTTTTTAGTTTTAGCACTCAAATCTGTTTCTTTAAGATCAGCACTTGTTCAGAACTCGTTGTAAGCACTAAATAAGCTACAAATTACTACAGCGCTCAACTTTCCTCACTTGTCTAGAGGAAAACAGTTTTTAGTACTTAATAAATAAGCACCTATCCAGGCATGCCTAAAGGTCAGCTCCCAGTGTTTTCTCCTGTCTACCTGATGAATCTGGGCACCTTGGGACAATGCAGCAATTGCCTCATGTACACAGACAATGCTCTCCTCCTACCACCCAATACTACGACCTGTGAGAGATGCACTTATATTGCCAAACTGGAAGCAAAGCTCTCTTCACCGAAGACTGGACTAGACAGTCAACAGGAGAATGTAAACACTTGCACCGCACCACACTCATCACATAGTCCCTCAAAACCTACACCACCAAAACACACACACAGAAGCACAAAACACACACCTACATTCATGGAGGATCTCAGTAAAAATCTGCCCAACCGCGACCTCCAAAGCAGAAATGCAAGCAATCTCCACCCCTCAACGCTACCCAAATGACACATAGCCCACATACTCAAAGTGTGTCACTCAACTACAGCGTATAAAGCATAATATACCCAACACTCTAGTCATAGGTGACTCTCTATATTCAGGCACACTGATGTTCCACTCACCAGGCTAAACAAGGAGAAAGTTCCTGTCAGCTGCCTGTCGGGTGCCAGGATCGGCCACATAATGCACGCACTCAGGTCACTCCACAACAAGTACAAATATGACTCTGTCATAGTGTCCATGTTGGTGTGAATGCCATGCCCCAGGATTCCCACTCCTCTTTTCTCAATACACTGGAAAATATTAAGGTACAACCCAACACCCTAATAATGGGTGATTTCAACTACCCCACTATTAAATGGGAAAACTACTCGTGTACCAACTCTTTTGCTCAATGTTTTCTGGAAATCATCAATTCCAACTCCTTGGATCAACTTATCCACACCCCCACAAGGGGCAGCAATATCCTAGACCTGGTCATCACCAACATGGGCGACCAGTGTTCCACACCAGAGGTCAGCTCCTCATTCGTCAGATCCGACCACAAGCTAATCTCCCTAGACATCAACATCCCGCTCCCACCCCCCATTAGGAAAACAACCATAAACAATTTCTCCAAAGCCAACTTCACGCTTCTTAAGACAGAAGTGGCAAACTTCACGACACCCATGCAGATGGACAATAGAGGTACGACTGCTGAATCCTACACAAATGCACTTTACAAGCACTTACACTAGTGCATGGATCGTGCTATCCCTAACAGAACCAAGATGCTATCCCCCAAAAAAAGGAAGCCAATCTAGTGGTCTTATGCCATAAACAAACTCTACAACAGAAGAAGTAAAATCCCACGATTGGAGGAACACCCTGGTCAGCCTCAGTAGGAAGCTGAGATCCCTCATAAAATCCTCCAAAGCTAGTTATGAAAACAAAATTGCCACTGATTCTAAAGACAACCACAAAGCATTCTATAGCTATGTCAAGAATCTCAATGGCAACATTCAGATTTGCTCTGAGTTACAGCACAATGACACTAAATATACAGAACTAACTGATATTGCCAACATCCTGGCAGAGAGGTTCATTGCTAACTTTACCCCCCTCTCAGCCCCTAAAGGGCCTATCTTTATACCGGAAGAATGCAAAGTTCCTGTAATCACGGCTGCACAGGTAAAAACCTCACTCTCCAAAGCCAAGAACACAGCATCCATGGGACCTGACAACATCCCAGGCTGCCTTCTACACGAACTACAGAATGAACTGCACCCCACCTAAGTACCATGTTCAATCATAGCCTCACCTCAGGCTTTATGCCCATTGAATGGCGCACCGCGATGGTTATCCCACTCCACAAAGAGGGGGCCACAACAGGAACTACCGCCCTATTAGCCTGATGAGCCTGGTCTGCAAGGCCATGGAACGTATCATCATGGAACTCATAAAAAAAGACATTGGAGATCTCCAAACTCCGGACCCCACACAGTTCAGGTTTGTAAAAGGCAGATCATGTCTCCTAAACCTGATAGACTTCTTTGAAGCTGTCACCAAAGACACAGATGAGGGTAAGGTGGTTCACACAGCCTATCTAGATCTCGCCAAGGCATTCAACACCATCCCCTACTCCGGAATTATATATAAACTCACTAAACTAGGTATAAATCCCTATGTCACAAGATGGGTTGCTAACTGGCTTACTGACAGAACCCACACTGTGAAAATAGCAGACTCCAAATCAGACTTCAGACCAGTGACAAGTGGAGTACCACAGGGTTCAGTCCTGGGTCCTCTCCTGTTTGGTATCTACTTCTCTGAAGTACAGGCTAACTCAGAAGGTCTTTGGCTAACTAAATTTGCAGATGACTGCAAACTAGGAGCCATAATTGAAACTCCTAAAGATGTGGAAATCCTACAAAAGAGCCTCACTGAGACAGATGCCTGGTGTCAAAGCCATGGTCTCAAGCTCAATGCTAAAAAGTGCATTGTCATCCCCTTTGGTAAAAACTCTGTACCCATGAACTACCACATAGGCGGTAGCCTACTTAACACCGAAAGTGTGATAAGAGACCTTGGGACACAGGTGGACAGTAGTCTCTCCTTTGATAATCACATCGCCACAGTGGTCAGGAAATCCTTCGACGTGGCACACCTCCTCACAAAATGTTTCTCATCCAGAAAAAAAGAGGTCATTGTTCTCCTATACTCATCACTAATTAGACCCTTTTGGTATGTACCTCACAAGACATCTACAACAACTGGAAATGCGCAAAAATACCTCACAAAGAGGATTACTGGCCTCAAACAGATGCCTTACGCATACCAACTCAAAAACCTCCAGCTTTACTCCATCGCATATCGCCTACTCGGGCGATCTCTGCCTAACATACAAAGCTATGTCAAACCCAGAGCTGCTGGACATGCTTCACTTAAAGAAATCCCAATCCCTCCGAGCTACACGCTCTAGGGACCTAAACCTTGTCACCACAATAAACAGAACATGCTGGAGGGATAGATTCCTGTCCCAGAGACTTCCCATATTCTGGAACAGACTACCTATCTATGTCAAACAGAGCTCCTCATTAGCACTTTTCAAGAAAAATCTTGATGATTGGATGGTTAATAGGAAATTCACCCCGGGGATCACTTCTTTGGTTCTGCTTGACAGGGGCACAGGAAAATAATTTTCTTGGGTAGCGAAAGCCAGGGTACCTTTTTGGCTAGGCTTGTATAGGCCCTAGGGCCAATAGCCTAGTACCTACCTGTGAACCTATGAACCTATTACCGTTATTACGTATAACTCTTTTTTCTGTTTACTGTATGGAGTTTTTCTCCCCAGGACTCCATTGAAAATGGACACCTGTGGTCCAGTCAGACTATCCTGTTAAACAAATGTTAAATAAACAAACACATAAATAAATAAATATGACAGAAAAAGTGTGTGTGTGTGTGTGTGTGTGTGTGTGTGTGTGTGTGTGTGTGTGTGTGTGTGTGTATATCTATATATTATTTATTTATTTAACACTTGACTTTGACTGGGAAAGTCTGACTAGAACTCAGCCTATTTTCAGCAAGTCTGTATTATAACAACGAACGATCAGATGATCGAATGTTGTTATATCGACCCCTAAATCTCAAATACTCAAAACAGCGAACAACCAGAACAGCGATTTTTTTCCCAGGGAAAAAAATTGCCGTTCCCAAAAAAATAAAAAAAAAAAACACTACATGCTAAATAAAGTGGGGATCTTCGCCCCCCCTCCATTTAAATATACCAACTCTAAGATTGCACTACAGTGGAGGAAACAGCACAACTCGGACGGCCAGCCCAGTGATTTCTTTCCCTGGGAAAAAATTTGCTGTTCTGGCTGTTCGCAATTTTGCCGGTTCGACATTTAGTGTCTGACCTAACAGCGTTCGATCATCTGATCGTTCACTGAACTAAAGTAGACCCTTTTCAGTGGCACAGGGAGAAACACATGTCACATAGTCGCAAACAATGGTGAACAGACTAAGATAATAAATCATCAACAACAAAAAGTCCAGCACAAATTTATTCACACTACAATCCACCACCATCATTATGACAACTTCATTTACACACTATGCAAATCAGTTTTGCCACTGGCCTCATCAGTGTAGACTAAATCCATTTTTTAAAAGTATCCTTTAAATACATGAATTTAGTATACTGTGATTCCCAAAAACAAGTCATATTGAAATTCTTAAAGATGTTAGGTGTACTCGTAGTGAGACCACTTATAAAATGTATAATAATCTCCTACATTAATTTAGTATAAGTGATTCCCAAAAGCAAATCATATTGCAATCCTTTCTTTTCACTGATATTTGGTATTATTCGTAGTGAAACCACTTATAAAATTAGTCAACAAATACAATTTGAAATAATGCAAATAATGATATAATTCAAATATTCCTAATCAAATGAAAGATACAAATAAAATCAAAAGAATTGTATTTTAAACATAAAAATGTGTCCACAGTAACTTCTAGTGGATAACAAAATACTTCCTAAATTATGGGTCTGATTCCAAAAAACTTGCTGTCAGTTTAAGTGACCACAGGTCTTTTGGGATCTGACCCCTGGTATAAGGATATTTATAGATAGGACTTAAACCAAAATAAGTTACTTACACTGAGAGCAAGTCTTTCAGAATCAAGGCAGACTTACTCTGAGAGCACCTCTTTTGGAATCTTGCCCAGTAATTTAAACTAAGATTATACCTATCCCATAAATGAATTATCTACACCATTTCCTTTAGGTTTAATAATTCATGCTTACAGGAATATAACTTATCTACACAAACAAACACTGCATTAGAATGTTCAAAGCATGTTTATAAAGATCATTTTGTTCCCCTTTACAGTTAATATCACACAAGTGAATTACAATACCCTGTTTTCATTTGCTTGATGTCTGTCCTATACAAAAGCCACTGAAGAAGCATTTTGCCAAGAAAATTCTCCAGTCTGAACTATAGGTAATCAGCTGTGTAATGTAGAATGTTTTACTAGTGTTAACTGATGTAAAGTATTTCATTTTCTAAATATTCATTTTATACATTTATGTACAATATGTGCTAGCCGCGGTGGTGAAGCAGTAGCATTGTCGCCTCACAGCAAGAGGTTCTCCCGTTCAATTCTCGACTGGAGCACCTTCTGTGTGGAGTCTACACGTCCTTCCCGCGGTTTAGTGGCGTTTGAAAGACATGCGTGAATGGGCGTGGCTTCATTGAAGGCTGGGCATTGAGCTGGCACCTCGGCACCATAAAAATCTACTGCCAATCATTAGCGGACCGGAGTTTCGCTGTGGCGACCCCTAACCGGGAAAAGCCGAAAGAAGAACAAACAATGTGCGATAGGTACATGTACATCCCAATGATTTTCAGTAGGACAAGTCTGTTTTTTATAACATAAATGCTTACCAATACTTTTACTCCTTTGAAAACTGAAAATGCATGCTTCTTCCAAACAATTGTCAAAAAAGTGGTCTAATTTTAACAGACACCAGTGTCTATTGATAACCTCTTTAGTTTTAAATATATTATTTCCATATGTAATAATCATTCTTAAGGTGCCCTCCTCAAACATTAGATTGGTATTATTATGACAGAGAATAGTAGCCTTACCACTGTTAAGTTTATCAACATCTGCCTAATCAACAATACGTTTTTATAATCCCTGTGATGAAATCTCTCATCCATCTTATCTGTCTGTATCTTAAAATCTCTTCCTTCACTACATAAATGCCCAAGTCATTTTTATTTATTCATTATTTATTTATTTACATTTGTTGACTGGAAATGTCCGACTGGATGTAGGTCCATTTTCAGCGGAGACCCGGGGAGAAAAGCTCCACAGTTAAAATATACAGACAGTAATTACATTGGATTTACATAGCAATTAACAATTTGATTAACATAGCAATTAATTACAAACATAGTTACAGATGAAAAACATAGTACTTCAGTAGACAACTAGAATCTTTATCATGTACATAACAGACATTAACAATTGTTACAATAAGAAGTTCCTACTGTATAATAAGTAGTAGACTTATGAGCATCAGAGCTTGCTATAATCAAGGTAGTTAGTGGGGTGTAAAGAAAGGTAGTGGGTGGATGGGGTGGGTGATATTAGAGTGGGAGTTGCAAGGGCATAGCCAGCATGTTTTTAGGTGCACTTTTAGTAAAGTTTTGAAGTGGATGCATGATGGTAAGGAGGTAATTGTGGGTGGGAGGGAGTTCCATGATTTGGCTATGGCACAAGAGAATAGTGCTTCACCAGCAGAGTTATTGGCTTTAGTGAACTGCAAGTGATTTTTTTTGCTGGATCTTAGTGGTCTGGTGGTGTGATAGGGTTGGAGTAGATTCTGGAGGAATGGGACATTTAGTGGATGGTTTACTAGTTTGTGGGCGAGTGTGAGTTGATACCACTGAAGGAGGTGAGAAAGTTCAAGCCAGCCCAGTTCAGCAAGTGAGAGACAGTGGTGACTACGGTAGGATGCCCCTGTGGCGAATTTGGTGATTTTGTTGTAGCAGGTCTCTAGCTTGTTTAGATCACATTGCCTTAGGTTGGTATATATTGGAGAGGCATAAAGTAGGTTGGAGATAAGGTGGGAATTTGCTACTGAAATCTTTTCTGCTTTGGTGAGAAGTTGCTTATTTCTGTATAATGCTCCTAGTTTTTTTGTGGACTTTTTTTATGGTCGTGAATATGTGAATGTCAAATTTTAGTTTATTGTCTATTTCCACTCCTAGCAATTTGGCGTGTTCTGTTGGGTGTATAGTGGTGTCTTTTGCTGTGATGTTAAAGTGAGAGTTGTTTTGAGTATGTTTGGTGGGTTGAAAGATGAGCAGTTTAGTTTTGTTTGGGTTGAGTATTAATTGGGCATTGGATAACCAAGTTTCAACAGAGGAAAGGGCTTCCTGTGTGAATTTTTGCAGTTTGGGTAGGGACTGGGCTGAGCTGATGATGGTTGAGTCATCTGCGTATTGTATGAGTGTGCCATGTTTGGTGGCAGAGGCTAGATTATTGGTGAAAATAGAGAAGAGTAGGGGTCCAAGGATGGATCCTTGGGGAACCCCTATAGAGACAGATAGTTGGGGAGAGATGTCATTCTGCCATACAACGGATTGCTGGCAGTCAGACAGGTAACTCTGAAACCAGTTGGTGACTGATTGAGAGAAGGATAGGTTATTGAGGACAGAGATGAGTTGTTTGTGTGGGACCATGTCAAATGCTTTAGATAAAAATACTAAATTCATAAATACTGAGTTTGGAATACCATTAAATACATAATGTTCATCATACTGATCACTGTTGCAGTAGCCTTAGCTATATGGGTTATATCCTGCAAAGGTTATAACAGCCAGCCAGGATTCAAATCTTCAGGGCACCTTCCACATGCCCAAACTGTTAAGCAGTTTACGTTGGACTGACTAAAACTCAAATTTGGGCACAAAGCCCATCAGAGATTTTTTGACACCGAAGAATACGTTCCTCTGAGGCTTTTGGTGATTGACAGTCAGCTTGTGGTTTCCTTTACTGGACAGATAAGTTCACTTTGGGGAAAACTTCCTTTTTCTTAATTTTGTTAATGTTTTATTACTTTTCTCTTGAGGAAAGTTATTTTAAAGCTAGGAGTGCTTTGTTTTAATGGACTGTCTCAAGACTGTAACATACTTTTAAATGGAGCATTCATTTATTCTGTCAGTTTAAAAGTAGTGTAAAATAACTGAACACATTTTTTTCTGTGGAGAAATTATGTTTATTTATTTATTTTTTATGTGGCTGGCATAGTGTTTTAAGGTGCTTTTTACTGTGTTTTCTCTTTAAAAAAGCAACTTTTGTGGACTGGTAGTGTTCACCTGCAATTGTTGCTTGTCTTCCCCAGAAAAGAGGAACCTTTTTCAGCCTGCCCAAGGAACAGACTACCTTTCCCATGGGTGGACCTTCTTCCGGCCACAAAAAGAAACAAATAAGCCATTAGCCATTATCACCACAGCAGGCTAGGAATTTGCCTCAGCCGCAGGTGGCTGACTCTGCTGTGGCCATCTGTTGTACCTCAGACCACTCTTCGTTTACTCTAGATCCCTCTGGTGTTGCACCTACAGTCACTATGGTCTAAGGGTTAGCCACATCTTCTGTGGCTGTTGGATCCCTCAGTGGACAATGGAGAGCCAGTCTTGTTGGTCCCGGGAAAGGGAAGAGGGAATGTTTACCCAGTATGTTGGAATGCTGTGCCCATCCCTGAGGAAGCAGCTGCTGCCATTAGTAACAGTTGGCCTCATTTTTGTTGTCAAAAAGCAAGTGGGTTCCAAAATGAAGTTTTGAACATCCCAAAACCAAGGACAGTTCAACAAGTCTGATTGACTGCTCAAGAGACCTTGTGAATCCCTCCCACCCTGGCCCCTTTTCTCTTCCAAAAAGTCTGAATCTCCATTTTTCCCTTTGACAACAGATTGTTTCAGACAAATAAGATCTGAAAATCATTCATAGAGGTTACAGATGACAGTGGGAGGAAACTCTTCCCTTCCAAGTGCTCATTCCTCATCCTCCAGATCAGACTGTTTTGTTTTCAAATGTTATTCATCACATGCTATTCCAGACTGTGATAGAACCTGTTCCTCCTTCCCAGGTGAGGATGGGTTTTTATTCAAGAATGTTTCTAGTGCCAAAGAAAGAAAATGCTTGGACACCAGTTCTGGATCTTTCTTTCCTAAACCTGTTTGTGATGGTGCTCAAATTCAAATTGATGTCACTTCACAACCTGTTACCTCCTCTTCCACTTTCAAGTTTCCTGGTACCACTAGACTTAACTAGACTTAAAAGATACTTATCACATCCATATTCATCCAGACTTCATATGTTTCATATGGTTCTGTGTGTCTGGATCACACTTTCAGTCCTCTGCTTTACCCTTTGGACTATCCACTGCACCAAGAGTGTTCACAAAGTGTCTAGTTCCAGTTATAGTTCATTGAAGGCTACAGGGCATCCACATTTATCATATTTAGATGACTTGCTTATCCTGCTAGAGTATTTTTAAAGTGTCAGGAATCTCTCTCTAATCTACCCATATAGCTAAGGATACTGCAGCAGTGATCTATATGAGGAACATAGTACAGTTGTCTTAGTTGAGCTTACATAATAGCAGATGCTTGAATGATCACAGCTGCAGTAGCTGCTCCCTCCCTCCCTCCACTTCCTTTATTTTTGGTGCGTTTTTTTATGCCAAGGTGTGGGCACTTAGTTTTTTTGTTGCTTCTAGCATTGTCCTTCCAGGGCTTGGCCTGTCTATCTCTCTGCTGGCAGGAAAGCTCTGGAGGGCTTCACAGCCAAACTTGTCTTTTAGATAGCTCAGCAAACGTTGCTTAACAGTTTGGGCACATGGAAGATACACTGAAGCTTTGGAAGTTGGCCAGTTGTTACATCCTTGGCAGGATATAAACCATATAGCTAAAGCCACTGCAACAGTGATCATTCAAACATCTACTATTATGGTAACTTCAGCTTACACAACTGTACTTTTTGGATGACCACTTGAAGCTGCTAACAATGAATTCCTCATTAATGCTTTTGGTATAAGGTAG
This sequence comes from Protopterus annectens, assembly GCF_019279795.1. Lineage (NCBI taxonomy): Eukaryota > Metazoa > Chordata > Ceratodontiformes > Protopteridae > Protopterus > Protopterus annectens. The sequence continues at coordinate 97,723,440 of NC_056751.1, forward strand.
TGCATACTGACCCATGAATTAATTTAGCAACTAGGACATACAAGAGCTCCACAGTAAATAAATCAAATTGTAATACATATCTAATACAAAGTGCATTAGAATTCAAAAATACAACAAAAAGTCTCAAGCATATCAACATCACTATCCCATAGCAGTCAGCCATCATCTAGGTATCTCCTCCACATACCATGTGATAGTGATATCTGTTTTTATTGCCATAAATAGGTTCTTGCTCTCCAATACCCCAAAACTGGTCTGTATATGTAGGGGCAGATGCAACTCCCATTGTAGTATTTCTTATCTGTAAATAAGACTTTTCCTGGTAGAAACATTATGCTTAACAACAAAAGTACAACATCACAATATTCATTACTGTACATGTTAGACAGAGAGAGAGAGAGAGAGAGAGAGAGAGAACATTTAACCACTTGCAAACCTATTTCATGAGGAATACTTGTGTACAATTAATGCATATCAAATGCCCACAAAATGAAGGATTAGCAATATATATATCCATTATCAGCTCCAAAATCTCAGCTGTGTCCAAAGCTGTGCTCTAATTAAACCAACAATGTTTTAAGCTTAATAACTAAAAAAATTATACAGGTTCTGTAAGTGAGCCATTGCCTGAGACTATTCACCTCCCTAGTGGACAGCCAATGTATTGATTTTAGGTAAAATGTAAAATTTCAGTGCCTTAGGAACCTCTGCAATTAGTTGTTTGTATAAATGCTCGGAAATTAACCCTTTATCTTTAACTTTTGTTAAAAATGAGCAATATTTATTTTAATGTCAATTACTGGATCTAAATAAAGTTTAAGATAACAAGTATGGTCTGTTAATAATTTTTATATTTCTGTATCATACAGTGGTACGGCGGTAGCATTGTTACCTCACAGCAACAGGTTCTCCTGTTCAATTCTCGGCTGGGCTTGGGAGTGCCTTCTGTGTGGAGTCTGCATGTCCTCCCCGTGGTTGGGTAGCATTCGAAAGACATGCGTGCGTAAATGGGCGTGCCTTCGTTGAAGGTTGAGTGTCGAGCTGGCACCTTGGCGTTTCGTAAAAATCTGCTGCCAATCATTAGTGGACCGGAGTTCTGTTGTGGCGACCCCTTACTGGGAAAAGCCGAAAGACAAACAACAGCTTCTCAAAATCCATCATTAGAAAAGCACTTTTCTTGTCTGCTTCTGTTACGGTCACAGTATTATCAGCTAATAAGCTTGGAGCAATTCATTCCTGTCTCTTTAAATCTATTGTATAATTCATAACTATACAATCCCTTCAAAATATTCTGTTCAAATATTATCATTGCTGGATAGTATAGTGGCTGGGAAGCTGATTTCCTAACATTAAGTATAGATTTAGTATGAGATATTTCATTTGTCTGTTACAATACCAACATTTCACAGTTGTGAATTGTGAAACAAAAAACTGATAAAACTTAAACCTTTCTCAGAACTAAATCAAACAAATAGAAATTAAATTTACCAAAATTAGAATAAAAACTTTAAAATAAAATCACAGAAATAAAAGAAAGTTGCAACTGCAGCCAGGAAAACAAGAAATGGTTCTATCTGCAAAGCAAATTGAAGTCTAAAAATCTTTACTAGAAGAGAATAAACTAACAAAAACAAACTATAAACCTAAAATCTGAAGGTCAGATTGCAAACAAACATACACAAATGCAGAGAAAGCCTTCTGCTTAGATATTGCTAGAATTGCATAGAAATATGAGCAGAAACTATTATCTCTCATTTGTGATTTGAGCCAAAGACCTGCAGCATTCCAGGCCAGTGTCACTGTTGCCGGACTAACAAGAGCCTCTGGACAGGTTGGTGTTGAGCCTTCATTAAGAGCCCTTTTCCTTTCAGCTTGGCAACCCCTATTACGATGTTAAGGTCAAATTATAAACACACATACACAAATGCAAACCAATCTTTTGCTTAGGTATTATTAGAATCAGTGGAAATATGAAAGGAAAATATTAGCTCTCATTTGAGATTCAAGATTAAGACATCAAGTATTTCATATCATTGTCACTGCCACTGGCTAACAAGAACCTCTGACAGATAGGTGTTGAGTTTTGCATTTAAAAACCTTTTAGGACTCTGTCCTCAAGATAATGGAGATGAAACTTCTAACATCAAATATGAAAATTAAATACTCATAATGCTAAGTCTGTTTTGGAAGTTTTACCTGTGTGACCATTCCCATCTACCTTTCCCCTGTTGGTACTAAGCGTACTGTTTTAACTGAAGGTTCTCAGGTGGCAACCCATTTTTTGCGGCTTTCAGAGATTTGTTGAAGAGTTCTTAGCAGGTCTGCATTACAGGTGAAGGTAGGCTGGAAAACCTGGGTATAGTTTTAGGTACAGATGTGACTAAATCCTGCCAGCTTACTGGCAATACTGTTCAATTATGGGAACCTCCTTATAGGAAAAAGAAGCCAAGGTGCTGCATGGGATTTTACCCATCATCCACTTAGTTACCACTGTTTCTACAACATTCTAACCCCTAGTAGGTTCTAAATGTCTTAAGGTTAAATCTCCTTAATAAAGCTATCTAAATTACCTTAACTTACTTGCTGTTCAGAGCATGACCAGCTAAAGCCAATGTATAGAATGTCGTCGTCAGTTATGATAACATTTTGTGTTTAAAGTATCTGACATAGGTTTCTGGAGTTCAAGCCTTGATTTCCCACAGTCATATATGGTGGCTTGTGAAGTCCTCACATTGTCTGCTTTAACATTTAAAATAAGTATCACAGACTCACTCTTATAGTCACCAATGATGGTCAGAGCTTGCTGTATACCTCTAGTTCCTTCCAAGACATTTACTAATATTCCTCCTATGTTACACTCATTCCCATTATTATCAGGTACCATATAAAGTAATTACAGGTTGTCAAGCAAATAATTTTTTCACTTAGAGCCAGTTCAGATCTGAATTAGGAAAACAGTTTGACTGTAGAAGCCAACACAAGAGCCAGATCCTTATTATGGTATGTTATGTTATTGTATTGTATTTTATAGTAAAGTGGTATAATTTGTTTCTTTTTTGATTCATACTGTCTAGCCATCCTAGCGCATCCATCTCCTTCTTCCATCCTCGGACTTTCTCAGACTCTGGGCTGGGGTCTGTGTGGATCTTAAGGGCATCCTGAGGTGTCTTGCCAGTGATTGCATCTGCCAGGGGGATTTTTTTATTGGATGACCTACCCTTATTTTTCCCATTCCCCTCTTCTGTATTTGTCTATTCCATCTGAGGTCTGCTTTCCTTCATGGACCATGCCTCCCTCCTGGGAGTGCCTAGACAAATGCCCCCCCCCCCAGAGATAGCCATGCCCATCCTTCCCTGCCAGCACCTCAGACACTGAAACACTAATCAAATTCTGTCTGTCAGGGCCATAGCTAGGGCTTTATCCCCCTATCCAGGGATCGCAAACTTAAAACCCTTAGACCTCGAGCAGATCTCAAACCAGCATAATAATTGATGAGGGAAATGACTAAATTACTTTTCTAGACAATACATTTCTTTTTGTCTTTAAGATTGCGGCCCCTCTTTGAGTTTGCTAGCCCTCATGCAGCACCAGTGGTTATTTAATTCAGCTTGAGACCCCTGCTTCTATGCTCTGGTGATGGCTACACAGTGGTACAATTTTGATATTGTATAAACTGGGCTGGTAGAACAAAACGGTCCACTTTGCCCTGACTTGGCTCTCGCCTGTACATAAAAACAAAAGGTGAGCCTAAAGCTGAAGCCTAACTCAAAATAAGTCTCACTTACATACCTTTCCTCAGTATATTAACTTTACAGTCTAAAACCTTATACCAAGCCACTTTTTGTATACCATCATTAGCCATTTTTGCCAGCCTTCTTACTTAGTTCCATTTCCCATTATGTTTGATGTAGCACACCCCAACCAGAAACACACACACTCACATCATAAAAATGTCTACCTTTTTGAAATGTTACCAGTAGTTGCAGCTTGTCATCCCATGTAAAGACCCTGTTTACCAGTGAAGCTTACATTTTTGAAATGTTACCAGTAGTTGCAGCTTGTCATCCATGTAAAGACCCTGTTTACCAGTGAAGCTTACAGCTCCTTCTGTCTAAACACAGCTCCTGAGTTTATTGTCTTCAAGCTGTTATCACATTCTGAACTGGATCCAGTCAGGAAAAATGGAGGAAAACATATCCACTGGCCTTAATTCATTATGAAACCTGCAATGCCTATAATCCCGTTAGTAATTATCCTTGTCATCATTGGCTGTAACGTAAAATAACCTTGCCTACCGACTTGATAAAAGACAGATAACATATGAAAATATTTGCAAAAGAAGGCCTGCAGTCTCATGAGTCTGATCATATTACAGTTGGCTCCCCTGCCTCATCCTTTATTTTCTCTGTCCTTGACACTGCTGAACCCCTGTATTGATATGCATTGCATCACTGTCTCGAGCCTCACATCTAACAGCCTTCTCTGTGAAATAATATTTCCTTAACTGTATCATGAAACATCATATTTCCAGTTGCCACTCATAACTCATTTTCCACCTATATTTTCCTTTTTCATATCCACTCTCCCTTTTGCTCCTGACAGTGCAATGTAGCCCTCTTTTCCCTTCACTTTAATTCCCTTTCATCCTCTTTGAAAGCTACAAGTCACTGCTCATTGCCATTAGAAATGTGACAGTGTGAAACATGTAACAGCTTTTAAGACACCTCACACTGCCACAATTACACAGAAAACAGTGACAGATTGAAGTGCATAACAGCTTTTAAACCCAATAGTTGATCAAAGGGACACTGCTTCTGCCAAATGGCTGTATGGCAGTGCCAAGTTTGTACAGTTTTCAAATTTCTAAAACACTTTGTGCTCCTACCCTTTTCCCCCTGTAGGTTGTAATTCAGTGGGATAACAAATATTCTCCCACAGGATAACAACTCCACCTCTTCATAGCAACATATTAAGCTGCTGTGAAGCTCAGACAGAAAAAAGCAAACAACCATCATTTTTATACTTATTAAACAGTCCTTTGTTGTTTAGTGAGTATTAATTAAAAAAATACAGAAAGAAAAAAGAAGTGAGTGTACATTGAGTGTAAGAGAGAGAGAGAGAGAGAAAGCATAAGTGAGAGAGGGAGGGAGAGAAGCAGAGACAGTGCTGACTGCAGAACGCAGTCTATCAGCATGCATGCATTGAACAGTAAGAACTGTGAAACTCCGATGTCTGACATTAATGACTGACTTACCAGAAAAAGGGCTGCCGTTACAATTTTACAGGCCCCAGCAATGTTAAGTCATAGGCCCCCTAAACACTGCCAGTTTAAGTATCACCCCATTCCTGCTGCTCCTTCTAAGCAATATTTTAGTTCATGCCACAGAGTTTTAGTGGTAGTATGTACAGACTAAACTATAGCTACAATATGTTTGACTTTAGCAGGCCCATTTAACAGAAAGACGTTGACAGTGACTGGCATTTAGTTGCAATAATGATACATTACATGGTTGGCCATTGGTTAAATTGTGCCGTAGGCAATGGGTTACATAGATAGATGATTGTGATACATATGTTAAAGTAGATAGATATCATATCAGAATAGTTACAAACAAGGTCTATGAATATCTAGAAGAGTTATTAATGAGCAGACTTATCACTGAAACTCTATATGATTTTCTGAAGGTAACCAACCCTATTATTTCAGTGATTAAGGGACTCCCCAAGATACATAAATCTCTGGTATCACCCCCTATGAGACCTATTGTATCAGGGGGAGGTTGGGTCACTGAATCACTTTCTATATATGTTGAAGATAAATTAAAGAAAGTGATTCCCATGACTGACACTATACTGAAAGATATGCATTTTTTAAATTATATTAACGAATATACCACCAATAATGATGTGTCTTCCCTTTTGATGGTTACCATGGATGTGAAGAACTTATTTACCTGTATACCGAATGATTACGGTATAGATGCTATAAGGGATGTTTTATTAAACCAAAGAATTTTCTCTGGTGTTGAAATTGCTATTGTTTGCACTTTCCTAGATCTCATCTTAAACAATAATCTGTTCTTATTTGGTGAACAAATCTTTTTGCAGAAATGGGGTGTCGCTATGGGCACCCCATGTGCTAATTCCTACGCAAATCTTGTCATGCATTTTTGGGAGTCTAATCATATGCACTTTAGTTCCCATAATGATAGAGTAAAGCTGTATGGACGATTTGTGAATGATGTTTTTATGTTTTGGGATGGGGACCAGAATTTTTTGCTTCAGTTTGTTAATCAGTTAGAGATGACCACTGATTTTTTAAAGTTTTCTGTTACTAGCTCTTTTGAACGGGTTGATTTTTTTTGCATGATTCTATATATAAGACTCAGGCTGGAAATATTAGTACTACATTATTCAGAAAACCTTGGTGGCAGAATGGGCGTTTGAGTTATGACAGCATGCACCCCCGCCATATTTTTTCAAATATTGTTAAAAGCCAATATCTGCGGATTCATAGAGTATGTAAAGAGAGTATGACTCTTGATTTGGAGATGCAAAAAATGAAAAGCCTGTTTTTAGGTAGAGGTTACAAGAAGGACATGATACAAAGAGTCGAAGGAAATATATTAATATATGATAATAATGTACACTCTGAAGTTACAACAGTGTCCCTACCCAACAATAATGTACAGACACGAAATAAGAAATATTTTTCTTTTACCACAAATTATACCAGTAATAATAAGGTGGTAGAAAATATCATCTCTAAACATTGGCCCCTTTTGGTTATTGATGATTCTACAGCCAGGATTATAGGTGAGACTCCACACTTTACATTTTGTAATACTGCTAATTTAAAACAACTTTTCTGTAAAGATGTGAGAAATAAATATTGCATGGAAAGTAGGAGACTAGGCACCTATGCATGTAGGAAATGTACATTTTGTAATGTTTTATGTACTCAACAAATATTTACTTGCCCAAATACCTCATTCAGATTTGAACCAAGGTTTTATGCTGACTGTGATACCAGTAATTTGGTATATTTGGCTACTTGTGACACATACACTTGTTATTATGTGGGTCAAACCACTCAGAGGTTGAAGGAACGTATTAGTAAACATCTTTATGAAATACGTAAAAAGAATAATATGAATGCCCTGGCCAAGCATGTGATGATATTCCCAGAACATCGGTTTCTTTTTAGAGTCCTACAACCAGTGTATGCTAGTGTTAGAGGGGGTGATACCAACAATTTTCTTGAGCAAAAAGAACATCATTAGATTCTGAGGTTTCAAGCACATAAACATCCAGGGCTAAATAACAGTGTCTGCATCAAGCCTGTATTAAAGGGACGCAGGCTGAAGAAAGTCTAAGTTTTGTGTTCTGTATTTTTAAATTCTAATTGATTTTTATTGTTGTAGGTTGCTGATTGGTTGTGTCAGTATATTTAAACTGATGGTTTTTACTTGTTTTTAGAAGATCTGATGAAGCGTACTTGATACGCGAAAGCGCTTGTCTTATTTTAAGATTTATGTTCTAATTAAAAACTTTTAATGCCGTGGCTGTCCTACTGGTGCTTCATTACCTTTTTTGCCTACTTTCCAGTTGGGGCACTTGGTTTTTGTTGGTGATTTCATTCTTACTATAGTATGTTCTTCCCTGGTGAGATCAGCTCATCAGTCTGTCGTATTCAAAGTTTCTATTCCACCCAACCCCTCCTCAGCCATAACCAGGTTAAAAAAACTTCTCAAAAGCTGACTACAACCTCCTAAGGGAGGGTAGCAGCAGCTTCACACCACTGCCCCCCTCAGAGGATGCAGACAACTATGCTGAAGAGTACACCAGTGCAGTATACAAGCACCTGTACAACTGCATGGACTCAGCCATACCCAACAGAACTAAAACCTGCTTCTCAAGGAAACACAACCCTGTCTGGTGAACATCCTGTATCAACAGGCTTTACAACAAAAGGAAGAAACTGTTGTCCAAGGGTAAAAAGGAACAAATTCCAAATTGGAAGAACTCCCTCCTCCACCTCAACAAGCAAATTAGATCACTAGTGAAAACCTCCAAAGCCAATTAAGAGTTGAAACTTGCCTCCAAAACAAAGGGAAACCACAAGCCCTTCTTCAGTTACGTTAGAAATCTCCATGACAAAGCCCACGTTTGTTCCAAATTAGTACTTAATGGCACCACTTACACTGATCCTGCTGACTTAGCCAACCTGCTAGCTGCTAGGTTCAGCACAAACTTCACCCCCTTATCATCCCATCAAAGGTCCAGTCGACATCCCCAATACTTGTTCCATACCTCATATCTCCATAGATCAAGTGTCAAAGGCCCTATCCAAGGCAAAGAACACAACTTCCATGGGACCTGATAGCACCCCAGGCTGTATTCTTCACCATCTCCAGTAAGAACTACCTTTGCCATTGAGCACCCTATTTGGGTCTATATCACATAGTCGAAGTTTTATAACTTTGAACACAAAATGTACGAACCATTCCATTTGAAGTTACAAAACTTTGACTATGAATTAAAAAAAAAAAAGAAGGAAAAACAAAATAAATTGTTGTAAGCAGAGGGGCAAGCCCCCCTGCACCCCCTACCTGGTACTTAAATATACCAACTCTGAGATTGCACCTCATTCAACAGAATGGAAACCTCCTCTTATGGAGATTTCCACTGAAACGCTCAAACTTGTACAAGTTCAAACTTATGATCTTGCCCATATAAGGTTCGAACTTGTACAAGTTCGATTATGTGATAGGAACCCCCCTATTAAACCACAGCCTAATTACAGGCTTCATTCCAGCAGAGTGGAGAACCGCCATTGTCATCCTCTTGCACAAAGGTGGTGCCACTACTGACTTGAGAAAGTATCACCCCATTAGCTTGACAAGTCTGATCTATAAAGCCATGGAATGTATTATTTTGGATCTCATAAACAAGGACATAGGCAATCTCCAAGCACTTGACCCCACTCAATTCGGATTCATCAGGGGCAGATCTTGCCTACTGAATCTAGTTGACTTCTTTGAGACTGTCACCAAGGCCCTGGATGAGGGAAAGTCAGTACATACAGCTTACCTTGACCTGGCCAAGGCCTTTGACACAATCCCCCACTCAGGCATCATCAATAAGCTAACACAACTTGGTGTTAATCCCTATCTTGTCAGATGGGTGGCCAACTGGCTTACAGATGGGACCCACAAGGTCAAAATAGATGCCACCACCTCTGACAGCAGACCTGTCACTAGTAGTGTTCCCCAGGGATCTGACCTGGGACCCCTACTGTTTGGCATCTATTTTTCAGAGGTCCAAGCAAAGACAAAGGGCCTGTGGCTGACCAAGTTTGCGGATGACTGTAAGTTGGGTGCTGTCATTGACTCCCCAAATGATGTTAACATACTGCAAGAGGGTCTCATAGCTACAAACAACTGGTGCTAAAAGTCATAGCCTTAAGTTAAATGCAAAATAATGTATTATCATACCATTTGGCACAAACACGGCCCCCTACTTATTGACACATCAATGGCAAACCCCTAAGCACACAACCTGTGGGTACTCGGGTTGAAAACAATCTCACATTCAACCATCATGTGGCAGCAGTGGTCAGAAAAGCCTTTTACTTGGTTCATCTCATAAGTGAAGGGATTGCATCCTAAAAAAGGAGGTTATTATCTCTCTGTACTCCTCCCTCATTAGACCTATACTTGAGTATAACACCCCATTTGGTATGTTCCTCTCCAAACACCTGCACTAACTAGAAAAGCCACAGAAATACCTCACAAAGAGAATCCATGGCCTCCAACACCTATCCTATGTGGACAGACTTAAATCACTATCACTCTACTCAGTATCATACAGATTGCTCAGAGGTGATCTGTGTCTCACCTATAAGGCAATATTGGACCCTGCCCTAATAAAGATGCTCCATATCTGTAAGTCTAACTCCTCGTGCATTACCTGCTTTACAGGCCTAAATCTAATATGTGACATCAATAAAATCTGCTGGAGAGATAGGTTTGTCTCCCTGATGCTGCCCCATCTCTAGACTAGACTTCCCATACATTTCAAACAGAGTACCTTGCTGACCCTCTTTAAGTGCAACCTTGATGAGTGGATGGGAAACCACAAATTTGTCCCATGGGTTCCACCTTTGTCACTCATTGACAGGGCTAACAGGTGCTGGCTGAGGTTTCATTTTTGGGGATAAACTGTTGGCTAGGCTTGTAAGGGCCCCAGGGCCATTAGTCTAGTATCCTCCTATGATAATGGCAGTGCTGCTAGTGTTTATGATAGAAAGTGAAAGAAATTATATCCAGATTGTTACTCTTACACTGCAGCCCCACCTAGCCCAACCCCCACATGCAAGCCAAAGTAATACTAAATTTACAATGATTTCAGCAAATAGCAATACACTGTGTGACACAAATACTGCCACACTAGATCAGTGACTGTAGTTTAGCAGTCATCAACAGTAATGCATCCCTGTCACCTTCCCCAGTTTCATGGAATGTCCTTGATTTTGCTTGATATCTTTCTTCCATCCCACATAAAAATTTTGATTTTCTGGTTAATCATTCAGGATTGCAGACAGCCACTAATGCCAGATATTAGAGCTTCATACTTCTTACTTTCCAAAAAATGCATGCTAATGCAAAATGTGTCATTCTGTTAACCTTTAAAGTAAATTAATTAATATTTTAAAAGTGTTCTTTATTTTGAATCTTTATTCTGCCATAATTTTTGGTTTTGCCCAGAATCCTTGAGCAAATAAATTGTGACTTACAGTATCTGTTGTTCTGTCAGTATTTATAAAAATCCTTGAAAGAGGAACATGATCCTTGAAGATCAGTGGCATCTGTTCTTAAAATCTCATTTAAGGACTGAGATTGTTCGCTTTGGGCTGATGGTCTCTTAATCTTATCTTGCTCATGTTCACTCACTGATTACTAGCATTATCCTAACAAGGCTATAACACAACTCTGTTTAGAGTAAAGCAGGTATCAAAGAATTAATGGTCTTTTTTTCCTCATTTTACCCCAGACAGCATCAGCTTTTTTGGAGCCCCCACAGAATCACAGTTGAATGGGGGCACGTGCTGGCATGGGTATTGTGGGTGCCTAAAGCTAGCTATGATGCTAGTTTTAGTGGAGAAAATACCAACTAGAAGGGTTTAACTAAGTAACTAAGTGAAGGCACTATGTCAGCCATAAAACATTTAATGGAGTTATGAAGCTTATTGCCTGACACAACACTGTTACTAAAACAAGGGTGTCTTTGAATTTTAATGAAGTAGAAGTGGTGCCAGTCCTTAGGATTTGACATTCTAAGTGTTATTATTGCCATCCTGCCATGATGTTTTAATACTAGATGATACAGAAGTCTCAGGGTAGTCTGTTTTTAAAACCTGACAGAGAAGGATCACTCACCCACTTCATCTTGCCTTGCTTTAGTAAGGAAGCAAGGAATAGTAATTCTTTAGATTAGTCAGGAAAATATAGTGAGATTAGTTAAGTACTGTTTTTCTGTATCTTTGTGAATCTGCCCATCTGTGTTATTTTTAATATTTTCTGTGATTGAAACTCCAGTGTTTACTGTAAATAGATATTTAGCGTTTTCATGTTAAGTACATACATTGCTGTACTGCCTCTTGCTGCTTTGGCAAAAATGTAAGAAAATATCAAAATCAGATCATTTGCTGTAGTTGGGGGCCCCTATGGAATCAGGAGGACCCTTATCGACCACAGGGTTCACTGGTCCCTAAAGCCAACTATGACCAGAAAAACAAATAATTCCTCGAGAGACAGAGCAGCAATATGCAGTAAAATCAGGGACAGTAAATGGGGGTGCAATGCATTACATTCCATCATTTTTTTATTTGTTATCTTAATAGTGTGAGTAACAGGAGCCCCTTCTTTGTGGTTATTTGCATTACACAGTTAGTCACCATCTTTTCATTTCAAATAACATTTGTTAAACCTTTTTAGAAATACATGTAATAGCAGTTTCTCTATGGCTGACAAGGCAAGAAAGAATGAAAGTTTTAAAGAAAAGAGCTACCTTATGATATTTGTTGCAGGAGCATTTAGAAAGAATTATGAGTGAAGTAAGAACAGTGGCAGCCCCATATATTAATGAAACAGTATGTCAGAATACCAAAGCATTCATTCACATATTTTATTGAATACCACAGATGCACTAATCATTTCAAATTATATATAAGAACTGGGATATTTTAAAAAAGCCCTCTAAAATTTCAGAAGCCAGGGAACAGAGCCCACATTTTGTTATTGTTGAAAGGCTAACTTAAAAGCCAGTTTGATGTTCACAGACTTTACGATTTCTAGGCACATCAAAGTTTCTAAATAGTGCTGTAAAGTACCTGGGCTGGCCTGTGTGTAAATGTACATGTGAAAGTGATGACATTGTACATCATGTTACAAAGGAGAGTTAATATTCACTTTCATCCTGATTTGTAAATATATGACTGCTGTGTATAATTTCATGCCAGTGATATCATGGAAAAGCTTTGTTGACAGAATAGATGAACAGTGGACTGCTGTTAGGAATGCTAAACAAACTTATTTGAATGGTTAATATTTCCTATGTTTCTCTATGGTCCTATACAGAAAGTTTTAAACTATTGTGTTTCATCTGTAATCTAGTGCTCAACAGGTAACTTACTGGTGGATGAAGACTGAACACTTGAGCTTCAATTGCCCAAAGTTCAACCCATCGATGACTGACTTCCTCCATAGGAAATCACTGTCAGCATGTTGTATCAGAAGTGATTCTCTTTTGGGGGAATTTGCCCTTTTCTTGAGTTGGTGCGACCATGGAGTTGGTATATATAATTTTTGGAGGTCTTGAGCCCCACATTGGGGGGGGGGTGCAAGAGGGCTTGCCTTCCTGCAAAAAACACTTTAAAAAGAGTTTCTCTGTTTTTTTTTTTTTTTTTTGCCAAATGCAATTCGAGGATTCCAGTGCTTGTTGCATTCACTTTTGTCCACTCATAGAAGCTAATCAACTGCACTATATGGAAATTTGTAATTTCATTGTTTAATTACTGCTTACATATAGTCTTTCCTTACAGCATTAATATTTAACATTTTATATTTTCTTCTGTTATGCTGCAGCTTGCAGAATGTTTGAGCATTCATTCATTAATTCATTCATTTTCTGATTACCCGCCTATGCTGCTGGGGAGGCCAAAGTGTTTCTCAGGATTTATTTATTTATTTATTTATTTATTTGCTATTTTAACTCTCTATTGAAAATACTATGTTAACTATTGTTTTGTAAACAATTATATTTCATTTGTATACCAAACTCATTTGTACAAGTGCTTGTGTTGAAAATGTATTTGTAAGGCTATGTTAAAAATGTACCAACAGTGGTTCTTTCCGGTGAGAAAAGAAATACACCTGCATGTCAGACCGTATTGTAACTATTGAAATGAATATATTGTAACAGAGATACTGGAAGAGAAGAGGTTAATCTCAGTCCAGCTAACTTTGAAAAATAGTCTGAAATTAAATTACCTGGTTTAGGCCATAAAGATTGTATCTTACAGTTCTGATTGCAGCCAGAGACAAAATGTCTGTGAAAACCAGAAGTAGGAGCCATACTGTATTGTCCTTAGGGGGTGAACTAATTGCTACCCTGGAAGGGTAGACATTTCTGAAATGGTTTTATAGCTTCCAGATGCTATATCACATCTTAGCAAAGCTCTATGTGTGTGTATCATGACACATATGTGCTAGATTCTGATTCAGTTTCTAGTAAAGGGGATAGTGTGGGGATCAAAAGTCAGATGACCAGATGTATGTGATGTCATTCTGTAATCCAGCACTGAAATGATGTTTTAATACTAGATGATACAGAAGTCTCAAGGTAGTCTGTTTTTAAAACCTGACAGAGAAGGATCGCTCACCCACTTCATCTTGCCTTGCTTTAGTAAGGAAGCAAGGAATAGTAATTCTTTAGATCAGTCAGGAAAATATAGTGAGATTAGTTAAGTACTGTTTTTCTGTATCTTTGTGAATCTGTCCATCTGTGTTATTTTTAATATTTTCTGTGATTAAAACTCCAGTGTTTACTGTAAATAGATATTTAGCATTTTCATGTTCTTTTATTATGTATTATTAAATATAGTTAAACTTTTCATTGTGGCTGGTATTTTTAGAATATATTTTAACCTTCGAGAGTACTTATATTTATTTGGTGACACTGTGGCTGTTCCTGAAAGTCTGGCTGTTTGTTCAACATTACCATTTGTATTAACATTAATTTTACTCAGTATAATTGGCTACCCTTGTAAGAGCCATAGAGTAGCTGGCTTTGAAGTGTTATGGTGACAGTATCAACTTTAAGTATGGGCAAAGGGGACACAGCTGGTAAATCTGTGCCAGCCTTTCCCAGGTGTGTGTGTGTGTGTGTGTGTGTGTGTGTGTGTGTGTGTGTGTGTGTGTGTGTGTGTGTGTGAAAATCAAGTCTCAAAGAGTGTGTGTGTCAGCTACTTGGAGAAGGGGGCACAGAGCACTGGTTTCACAGAGAGGGTGGTAGAGGACTTGACCTGGAACACTCGGCTAAGGACTCAACTGTACAGCTGTGGTCAGTGTGGAGTCTTATTTGGGGCCTAGTGAGAGAGGAAAACCCAGTCCCAGCACAGGAGTGTGTTCCCTGTGTGCTCTTAAGGGAAACTGTGCTTGGTGCAGAGAGCTGCATCTGGAAATACAGTGTGTATCTGTTTTTGCTCCAAGTGAATGCCCCTCATCAGTGTCAGTGGTGAGAACTAAAGCCCTTTGGTTACTGGTCATTTTGTCTCTGGCTGCAATCAGAACTGTAAGATACAATCTTTATGGCCTAAACCAGGTAATTTACAGTTATTAAATGTATCACTCGATAGTTCTTTGCCTTCAGAAAAAAAAATTATAAACTATAGGAGACTGCTTTCAAAATGTCTAATTAAAATATGCTGGTAGCATTATGCAGTACTCTAGTGAATTGTTCATAAAATAGTTCATTGTCTGGTCTTAAAGGATACAATGCATTATGTATTTTCTGTTTATTTCCTTGTCTAAATGTATATTTAGAGAGTTACGACCTTTGACACAGTCTGGTCTCTCTCTGTCTCTGTCAAAATTAACCAAAAACCTGAGTAGCACTTCGTGTAACTGTAGAATAATCCAAAAAAGTGCCAGAGATCGTTGAACCACAGTTCGCAAAGTTTATTCCAAAGAATGAATCAAGATAACACGAAAATTAAATAGCAACCAACAGTATAAACGCTCTTCAAATAATTACACCATATGCGCGTTTTGTCAAAATTAATCTTATTGTCACCATTAGGCAAAACATAAACTGACCCCCAGATTTACTAAACTCCATGTAGGACTAGTGCAAGCCCTACACGGAGTGTACTGTGGCCATTTCTGCAGCTCCTCCTCAGCAGTGAGCCTTGCATATTAATGAAGGCTCACTACTGAGGGAGAGCCATGTACATGATTACTGAATCAGTGTAGGGGGTGTGTTACAGTGCTCTGAGATATGTAACACACCTCATGTACTGTCAAAGTGCCGGATGGCACTGCAATACAAAATGTAATTGCTTTATTGGGCCCCATTTCATTTTTTTCTGTTTGTAGTGGGTGTTACAGTGTCTGTAACACACACCCTGTACTGTCAAAGTGCTGGACAGCACTGAAATAGAAAACTCATCAATTTACTTGGCCATTTTATTTTTTGTTTGTAGGAGGTGTGCAGTGTCAGTAACACACACCCTGTACTGTACTGTCAAAGTGCCGGATGGCATGGAAATATAAATGGTAAAATGTCATTTACCTATTTTTTTTCCTCTTTTACTTGTGTTTGCATGGTGCAGAGTGCTGCTTAGCAATGAACATGTGCCAGGTATCTAAAAATAGAAACTGGATGCTTTTAATTTTAATGAAAAATGTCAAGTTTAAGCATAGCTGATCTGTTTTACATGGTGCAGTGCTCAGCAGTGCTTAAACATAATTGAGAGCTATATAGAACTGTACGGCTCTACTCACCATATCCCAGGTAGCGGAATGGTTAGAGTGACAGCATCTTGTGCAGTAGGTGCATGGTTCGAATACAGGCTATTCAGCTTTTTACGTGAGATAGGGAAATGGTTTAAAGCAATATTTTTATTATGTATACATTGACATTTGGCAAATGGGTTAGTCCAGCTGGACCAGAAGCCCATGTTCAGTGGAGACCCGAGGATTAAAGTCCCAGTTACACACAAGTGTCCAACGCATTAAAGTTACACTACCAGATAATGTAGTGAGGTGCATATGTTTAGGAGATATAAAGTAAAATAGATACACATAATAATAAAGCATCATTAATGAACAATTACTTTCAATAATTTTTGTTTTATTTTTTTAAAAACTCTGGTTTGCCCATAACTAAGCTCTGCTAAACATTGCTAACCCAAGCCAAGCAATGCTTAAACAGGACCTGTTTTATTAGTACCTATCAACATGCAGCTCCACTTAGCTTGTTTGAGCACTCCTGAGGAATCCCAGTTTAAGCAGTCCTCAGCTCAGCTAAGCTAGTTTGTGCATTGCCAGTTTAAGCACTGCTCAGCTAAGCTTAGCAGGTTTGCACAGTGCTAAGCTTTGCTTAACATTTTTAAAAATGGTTCAATGGTGGCAAAGGGAAGGAAAACAGCCTTATTTAAGCTGAACAGGTAGGAATACAGCCAGAGCCTGTTGGAGTTTAATCACTGCATGAGGTATGGCTGGAGTTGGAGAGGGTGCTTGCTTCTGGGCACAGTGCTGGGGCATTTTGGAGTCCAGAGACATGGTTGAGCTTCTTGTTAAAGACCATGGAAACTGGCTGCTGCAGGGCCAGTACCAGGGCTCTGAAGACAAGTCAGAGGCCTGGGACCATCTGGCACGTGACCTCACCATTGCAACTGGAATCCTCCTCACTAGTGAGCAGGTGCATCATCATTATGATGGCCTGAAGCAAAGAAAGGTGGAGGTCTTGGCCTAATGGATCCAAGACACTCAGGACCGCAATGACCCAGAGGTTTGTAAGTATAGGAACCATTGATTTACCAAATTCTAGTATGACATCTAACTTGAAAAAGGAAGTGGGCAAGATGATAAACCTCAGCAGATGCACCAGTTTCAGACACAGTGATGCTGATAAACTGCAAGTTAAAATTATTTATTTTAAGCTCAACAATAATAGGCTTTTCGTCAGTGCCCCACAACAACTTCATCAGAAAAACAAACAACACATTCCAGCTTACACCTTAATAAAAAGCTCATAAATCACATGCCTACTTAGCAATTAAGTCAATACATTCACACCTGCTCAAACCCTTCCCTGAGGACTCAACCTTACTGAACAAGCAGTAAAAGGAATATCCATACTTTTGTAAGCCATGCTGAAATAGATAAAAAATAGATGAAGAAATTAAAATGGATGCAATCTACAAAAATAAATGCAATAAAATTACCTAACCAAACTTCTTAATTTTAAAATACAAGAAATGGATAACATTCCATTTAAGCCTGGATAATGATAAGCTTCTAGTTTTAACTGCCAAATTAATTCCTTTTGTTCTAAAAGTAACGTATCTGGACCCCCCCCCTATTGGAAGGAACTACCTGATCAATGACTGAAAAAGTAAATTCATGACCCGGGTATTCCTTATCATGCCTGGCCAGCGCATTCTCCATCTTCTCTTTTTTGATGGCATAAAGGTGTTCATAAAGGCGTTCCTGAAGTTTCCTGTCAGTTTCACATGGGCTTGCATATGGGATGGCTCGGGGTTCTGGGGTGCTACAGTATTGCCCAAAATTGGTACGTAGAACCCATTCTTCCTCTTACCGCAAACTTCCTTGACCAATTCTGATATGAGATGGTCCGGGTATCCCCTGTTCAAAAAAAGGCCACAAATAAACTCACAAATCAATAACATCGATTGTCAAGAAATTACTCTCCCCTGTACAAGGAGTACGATTAACCCTCTCAAGAAATGACCAAGAGTCTTTAGAAATGTGGGACTCACTGGACACATACTTTTTCAAAATCGTGTCCACCACCTTCACCCCAGCGTAAGTCACACTGCCCCTTGCACTCACCAATTGGCGCATGGGGGGGTCATGCACATTCTTATGAATCTTTGGATTGCCAAACAGGACAGGTATCCTAGGGTTAGGGGTACAGATATAGTTAAAAACTTCCACATTAATGACTCCATTTATGAACATGTCATTGAAATAAGTACAGACCCTGGTCACACTCTGATTCAACTCATTTTTCGAAACCTCCCTATAGGTTTCAGATGCCAGAATATTTTCCATTCTCTGAATGTAAACTACCTCTTCCATCACTACCAGTCCTCCCCCCTTGTCTGGCTGCATAACCCTCACAGAAGAATTGGTTAACAATTCTAAAAGACACTTCTCATCTTTGTTGATATTATAAGGGACAATTTGTTTACATTTCAATAAATGATGAATGTCTAAGTCACACAGTCGTTCAAAAAGACAAAGAGAATGATGTAAAGGGGGATTAAATGTACTTGGAACGTAAAAATCCTTTGGCATCATGACCTAATCACCAAAAATAAGCTGGAAATTAAGCTTTCTAATAAAAAGCTTGAGGTCAATGAAGGTATTGGTCACATCTGCCCTCCTACTGGGTACAAATGTCAAACTCTTAGCCAGGAGATCCACCAATGGTGGGGTAAAAACAAACCCTGAGTAGTTGTAAATCTTAAAGTCCTTTCCAGTGTTGGTAACAATCTGACACAGGCTCATTACTGGGAATACTGTAGAAAAGACAGGCAAACCTAATTCCTCCTCCTGGTTCTGTATCTCTCTGCCTCCTCCCCGGAGAGGGTTGATGGGTTGAGGCATTTCCTGAAAATTTTGATACTCGGCTTCTGGTACTAAATCAGATGGTTCCGAGAAGACAACCGGTCACTGTGCCGAGTCTGGTTCTGTTGGACTGAACCACCAGGAGGATCCACCTCATTCCCAAATGATGACCTATTGGTCCTAGAAGTATCTATAGCTGGTGTAGGACCGAAGGAAAAGGCAGCTGGAGATAAGAAATTGCCTTGGGATCTGGGTGGTTTGGGATAAGCCACCCCCTCCCTATAAGCCTTCAAGTCCCTCTGAAGTTTCCTAATTTTATTAGAACTGATTTTATGCAATTGCTGATGGATGCTGGTGAAAATACAGTCGTAATCGTATCTATATCTGGTAAAGTTAGAATCATGTCTTACAGCCTCATCCAGCATGGTAAGCTCCCCAGACAATACACTGATGGCCTCTTTATAATGTTTACAAATCAAATTAAGTAATTCAAAGCCGTGTCTATCGAACAGCAAAGGTAAATCCTTGTGGAAGGCAGAGCCTTCCTCTAATCCTGTAGGATACTGCCAGGATCGGAGCCCCTTGGGAACCACTTTGGACCGCTGGCACTCCTCGAATTAAGCTACTTCCAGCTGTAACTTCCTCATCTTTATTAATTTGTGGTCAAACATATTTAATTTCTGCGTTAAATCCACTTCCCCTAAAGAGCCTGGATGACTAGGGCTCCCTTCTGATACTTCATTGAACAAAAACGGCCGATTTAACCAAATGTTTAAATTAGACCGTACCTGGCCTTGCAATGAATCACTCATCCCTGTTGCTTCTATTATACCGACTCCATCCGATCTGCCAGTATCCAAATGCGGTGAAGCAGCAGAAACTCTACAGTCAGCCCCTGTCGGTCTATTCTGCAGTTGTTCACCAATCGCATTCGCACAACATCCGTTGCTGTAACTGAAGACTGGAAAAGTTGAGCCCCAGCAAGGTTGGAAGAAGGTGTCCTCCCCTGGAGAATGTCACTGCCAAACAAAGGCTGCGAGGACCCCACCAAATCTTCCATACGTCGTGAAAGAGAATCAACCTTCTGGGTGAGCAGATTGATCAAACAGTTAAATCTCCCGCTTCCACCTGCGGGGAAGGCTCAGGTTGTATGTCAGCCATGGCTCCCAAACCACAACAACCACAAAAAAACTAAAATGCCGCAAAACAAACCAAACTTGAAAAAGGAAGCCGGCAAGATGATAATACTCAGCAGATGCACGAATTCCAGACACAGTGATGCTGATAAACTGCAAGTTAAAATTATTTATTTTAAGCTCAACAATAATAGGCTTTTTGTCAGTGTCCCACACCAACTTCATCAGAAAAACAAACAACACATTCCAGCTTACACCTTAATAAAAAGCTCATAAATCAAATGACTACTTAGCAATTAAGCCAATACATTCACAACACCTGCTCAAACCCTTCCCTGAGGACTCAACCTTACTGAACAAGCAGTAAAAGGAATATCCATACTTTTGTAAGCCATGCTGAAATAGATAAAAAATAGATGAAGAAATTAAAATGGATGCAATTACAAAAATAAATACAATAAAATTACCTAACCAAACTTCTTAATTTGAAAATACAAGAAATGGATAACATTCCATTTAAGCCTGGATAATGATAAGCTTCAAGGATATCCCTCTAGGCTGTTTTACTGCCAAAATTCACCGTAAAGTAACTTTTTCTAACAGTTATTTACATTTTGAGAGCAGTCACCCCTTCCATCACAAGAGGTCGATAGTAAAGGGGCAGTTGGTGAGGGTGGCGAGGATGGTGTCTAAGTTTAGCGACTTCCTTGAAGAATGTGAATTTATTCGTGGCCTTTTTTTGAACAGGGGATACCCGGACTATCTCATATCAGAATTGGTCAATTAAGTTTGCGGTAAGAGGAAGAATGGGTTCTACATACCAATTTTGGGCAATAATGTAGCACCCCAGAACCCCAAGCCATCCCATATGCAAGCCCATGTGAATTACCTTTGCAGTTTTATTACAACTTTCAATGTTGATGCAGGGGACATTTCCTCCATCATAAAGAAAAATTGGAGTATTTTATGATTAGACATGCAAGGTAACTCACAGTTTGAGATCACACCCAAGGTGGTGTTTAGGAGGGGGTTGACTCTGAAGAGAATTCTACAGATGAAATCGAACCATGCCCCGGTTTGGGGGATGTACAAATGCAATATGTGTAAATACTGTAGGTTTATTAAAGCAGGGACCTTTTTTAGTATTGGGGAGACCAAATACCCCATCAGGGGTAGATTTAACTGTGCCAGTTCACATGTGGTATATTTGGCTAGGTGCTCTTCATGCCCGGTGTTTTATATAGGAAAAACTGACAGGAAACTTCAGGAACGCCTTTATGAACACCTTTATGCCATCAAAAAAGAGAAGATGGAGAATGCGCTGGCCAGGCATGTTGAGGAATACCCGGGTCATGAAGTTACTTTTTCAGTCATTGATCAGGTAGTTCCTTCCAATAGGGGGGGGGTCCAGATACATTACTTTTAGAACAAAAGGAATTAATTTGGCAGCTAAAACTAGAAACTTATCATTATCCAGGCTTAAATGGAATGTTATCCATTTCTTGTATTTTCAAATTAAGAAGTTTGGTTAGGTAATTTTATTGTATATATTTTGTAATTGCATCCATTTTAATTTCTTCATCTATTTTTTATCTATTTCAGCATGGCTTACAAAAGTATGGATATTCCTTTTACTGCTTGTTCAGTAAGGTTGAGTCCTCAGGGAAGGGTATGAGCAGGTGTTGTGAATGTATTGGCTTAATTGCTAAGTAGTCATGTGATTTATGAGCTTTTTATTAAGGTGTAAGCTGGAATATGTTGTTTGTTTTTCTGATGAAGTTGGTGCGGGACACTGACGAAAAGCCTATTATTGTTGAGCTTAAAATAAATAATTTTAACTTGCAGTTTATCAGCATCACTGTGTCTGGAATTGGTGCATCTGCTGAGGTTTATCATCTTGCCGGTTTCCTTTTTCAAGTTTGTTTTGTTTTGCGGCATTTCACTTTTTTTCTAGTATAATATCTGACAGACAGGTACACATAATAGTGTGTTTACCCCCCACAGCTGCAGAGGAGAGGGCTCGCAACTTGCAGGCCCATGCAGGGCGCCTAAGCAGGATGCGCCGAGAGTGTGGTGAGTACAGATATATTTTGCAATATATAGTAATCTAATTAAGAAAGAGTACAGCAGTAACTGCCAGTAGGTATAGTCTGTTGTGGGGGTACTGTAATGAATGTGTACATATACCTGGACTGATATAAGTGAGTATTGTCAGGTACAGTTCAATATAGATGAAAGCATGAAACATGCTACTGTTATGGAATAAAGTTAATACAGCATTAATAATGTATAGGAATAACATGTGTATAGTATATTAATAATACATGTTCTGGTAATAAAGTACACCGGCACTGAAAATGTAAAGGGAATAAATTAACTACATCTGTAATTTACAGGAAATACAGTACAACTGCAGTCAGAATTGTGAAGAAATAAAGGTATTACTGCATAGATTCTGTGATAACAGATGTGCTCCAGCACCTGCATTATTTAAAATGTAGAACAATAAATATTGTCAGCTGTATACCAATCACTGTGTCATGTCACCCTCAATAAATCTGTCTTCTGCCAATTGTTGTGTGTATTCTGGGCTTTTGTTCAAGAAATCAAATATTACAGGTTTTGTGAAGTAAACATGAGTATAACACCATGAAGTGAATGAAGGTTGGCCAATAAATAACTGCTACGCTAAAGTGTAGATGTGGAGCTGTACTACAAGATATAATACAATATGACATTTGTTCTACACTAACATTTGAACCTAGAGTAGTACTATCTAAGGTATTATAGTGTGTTTCTCCCAGGATTGTCTTGTATTAACCTTTGCATTTTAGCAATATGCATCCCAGAACATAAGTATGCTGATGCAGACAAGTATGAAAGTGTAATAGTTGTAGACTGCAAATATACCATCTGCAAAAGTATATGGGTCAGGTAGGCAACCCAGCACCCCAATATGGTCTGTAAAGATCACACATATTCCTATCCATGAGGGGTTAATTGTGTTCACCTGCATTCCAAGTATTAAAACACAGTTCACCTACTATCTCGGTCATGCATGAATCTCATGCGTGTATGTTCAACTGTCATCGCAGTCTTGTCTGACACTCTACCTATATATCCAGGTCACACTTTATCACCAGGTGAGCTTTAGGTACATATCACTCAATCAGCATACAGCAGTGGCCCAGTAGCTCAGTGTGATAAGCTATATATAAGTTGTTCATTTTGTCACACACGGACTGGGTTTTGAATCCAGGGACAGGTACTAAGATATATTTATAGTAACAGATAAGTATTACTGACTATTTATAGAAAAAGGTTATGTGTTGTTAACAGATTTTCTCCCCACAGGACTTACAGGTAAACAAATGTCTGTAGTAGCTGTATGAAGAGTATACTAATGTCCGCGTCCAGATGTAGTAGTGTGTAAACAGCATTTCTCAGACAAATGATAACATTCCATTAAATAAAATGACATGAAGTACAGTACTATTCCAAGTTAATAAGACAAATTATGGTCTGTTGTTGGTATGGATGTATGCTTGGTGCATCTGTGAATGTCTGCTGCTAGTCTAACCCCATGCCTGCCAATGACGGCAGGATAAGTGTAAACTCTGTACTGTGCATGATACATGTTCCTCAAGTGTCACGTTGTCACGGATAGTGATCACTGCTTCCAAAAAGCCTGGGCACAGATATAAACCCAGTTGAAGTATGCTAGTAGTGCACTCACTCAACATCAATGTAGAGTACACCTTGGTAGTCATATATGTTCCCCTGACAAGTAATAGTCCCCTGTAGTTATGTCCCTGTAGGTGTTACAGCTTGGCCAATACTATCCTATCTGGATAGCTTGAGAGGTATGTATGTGCTACAGGAGCTAGAGGACACTTGTAGACATAAAGTAATGCCAGACCTGTAGAGTATTGAGCAGTACTGTTGTGAAAAATATAGCCTATACAGTTGGTAATGGAATGTCTTTCTCTCCTCCCACCCCTTATCTCCACCACAAATTATTATTCTTATAGTACAGGTATGGTTCCATTTTTACATATGATGTTCTCAAAACCTAATGTTGGGCCTTCTGTTGGATTATTAGTTATATATTATAATGGTTGCATACTAACATACCTTGTTGAAATACCAATGTTGTTAGCCTTTTGCCGTAACTTTTACTGACATGCTGTTACAATAATGACTGTTATTCCATTTATGCCTGTGTTCTGTATGCTATGCAATTCTATTGTTCTGGGTTAATTGGAACACCCATGCATGCTGTTATAACTAAAGTTGAAATGTTCTGTTCATGACTAACCAATACACTTTGAAAAACCTCATAGGATGCTTGGGTAGGCCGGTTCTGGCTGATCCGTCTATCCCATCTCATCGGGCCGTGACACCAGGTCCCAGCACATCTGGGACCCAACCTGGAGTTGCCTCCTCAGCTGCACCACCCATGGATGGAACCGCCTCAGGTTACAGGGCCCATCCCCTACTGGGCACGAGTGCAGAGAGGATGTCATCACCCAAACTCAGTTCCCAGAAATGGTGCACAGGCTTATCTAGAGGGATTTGGATGACCAACTGCACCAGATCAAGAGCAGACTGCCACATCTGGAGGAGCAGGCCGGCCCTGATGCCCAGCCCCCAGCACAGCCTCCCTTGAGGCTGTGAAGGGGCAGTGGTGACTGCCCATGGCTGGGGAGCTCAGTCCCACTGTTGACATCAGGGGTACTTGGTTCTCTGATTCCCAAACACCATCCCCGTCCAAGGTGTTTACCCCCTCATGTGTCATTCTCCACCTTTGTCCGCTGGCTTGTCTGTCAGCAAATGCAACCTCTCCTACCCAACTTACCTGCCAAAACGTACTTACAACCCTTCCCCAACATCCATTCTCTCCTCAAAAAAAAGGGCAACTGTCCCACAAAAAATATCAACCTATACATAGCTTTCCATTTCGTCCCCACGTACACTGCCATCAATCAATCATCCCAGCAATTAATCAACAAAGTTATGTCACCCACACCCCCTCCTTGTGGGATGTGAAACTCCAAATTCCAAATTCACAACAAGCACAGCTGTTGCTGTACAAGAAATGGAGGGCTATGGTCCTTTCCTATACCTGTCCTGCACATCCCTACCTGCCTTTCATATTGTTTCTTCCCCTGCTTGCTCCCATTTCACCACTTTCCTATCACCCCTTTTTTCTTTTCTTTTTTTGGAAATAGTGTGGGTTTAAGCAGGACTAAGAGCCGCTTTGCATCATGCAAACCCATGCAAACCTGCCAAAAACTGCTTTAATCGCCTTATCTGATTCAGACACTGTTCTGCACATCAATAGAATAACCACCCCTGCCAAGTCTCGGACCCAGGACCATCTGAACTATACCTATGGTATTAGGCCAACTCAGCTGTGGAGAATAACTGGTGTTTCCATAAATATATCATGCATTACAGTGATGTCACATCAGCAAAAATATATATCCCTGCCAAGTATTGAAGCCAGGACCCTCTGAACTACAGCCTACTGGATTACCCCACTAGGCCAACTCAGCTCTGGAAAATAGCTGACGTTTCCATAAATATATCAAGCATTACACTGATGTCACATCAGCAACAATATACACCCCATGCAAAGTATTGAACCCAGGACCCTCTGAACTACAGCTTAGTGTACTAGACCACTAGGCCAACTCAACTCTGGAGAGTAGCTGGTGTTTCTATAAATATATCAAGCATTACACTGATGCCACAATGAACCATTGAACCCAAAAGCATGTTAACTACAGCATAGTGCATTAGCCCACTAGGCCAACTCAGGTCTAGGGAATAAGAGGTATTTTTACAAATATATCCTGCTTGCCAGTGACACACCACTTCTACATATAATGGGATAAATGACAGCATACATGGGCCTGTGATGCAGACACCAAACCAGTACACAGCCAAATACATGTTGATGGATGTACGTCAGGCCTGTGATATCAGGTAGAGCTGACAACTGCACAGACTGTTGCAGAATGTCCACAGTTGTGCCACCTACTTATGGCATGGTTGTCATAAAACCTATTCTGTGAGCTGAAGTACTGGCAATTCAATGCAGATTGAGGTTACAAAAGCATGACAGACAGGTCAGTGTCACACATCATACCCATCTGAACACATGTTCATGCCAATCCTGTGTAACACACTGTATGCATGCACATATGTCTTGCAACTACACCTCCCATAATAATGGTGCAGTAGCTCTGTTACATTCCTAGCATGTCTGACATCTGGACACACACAGTCCTGGCCCACAGTCCAGTGTGTTGCATGACAACTACATGCTTGTCAATACAACATAGAAATAACTGAGACCTGCAATGTCCAGCAGGACTGGTTGCTGCTACAGCAGACACTGCCATCCACATTAGTATGTCAAAGGCCTGGAGGGTGGGACACATGTCACAAATATGGATACATGTCCTAAATGTCACCTACCACTGACTGGATGGTACTATTACTTAACATATGTACCACAGGCACATGCCCCACCTGGACTGTTATGGGTACCCTCACCCTGGCCATGCTGTGACAACAGAGCTGACACTGCTTCCTCACTCACATATACATCTTGCTGTCCCCCAATGTGTTCACAATCCCAAGTATGACTCCTGGCCAGAATGCAGCAGCTGCAGCCTGTTACACATGCAGCAATATGCTCAGCTACCTGCTACAGACCTAACATACCTCCCAAACACCTAGAACAGGGCATTCACATAACACCCATACATAAAGGGTTGGGGGGGAATTGTTTAGGTGACAGGGACATGTGTCACAGTCTTCCCCTAAAAACATACACAGCTGACAGACCAGCATCAATTGCAGAAGCATGCACATTCAGATAAAAATGATGTATGACACTCACATCTCCCTGTCTCCTTACTGACCTCAACACACTGCCACAGAATCAAAAAGTCTGTTAGCAATGGCCAAACACGGTATGCAAAACTGTGTACATACCACATCAATCTAAACAGTGAACAGTATTTCTACCTGCCATCTGTGATGCTGTAGCTCCCACACCTCGATAATGTCCACCTCACAGTCCAGGAAAATGGTCAAGGCCTACATGAAGGCCTTAATTATAGCACTGTGTTGCCATGCCGTTGACTAATGAAAATGCAACCCAGCTGTTCTGGATGCTATTAGCAAGTGTGATTCACAGATTGGTGCACAGGCAATTACCTGTTCATGAGCATTACCTACAAAAGGCAAGCTGCTGCCTATGGTAAAGAGGTCTGTGACTTTCTTCATGAAGACAGACTGTGATTTCCAAGGAAAACTACCACTGGATTTCTGCTCATGAAGGAGTACAGCACTATACCAGGTATGTCATAGAATTAACCATGTAATGGAATGCAGATGGGGGTATGCAGTCATGGGAAATAGGAATTTCAACAGTAGGTCTCAACAACATATCTTGGAATGACATGATGCCGTTAGTCTGCTGTCCAGCACCTACAGTCTTCCCATTTGGAAATGTCTGCAGTGACATAGATCACAGCTGTGGCCCCTGAGTCCCCCCAGCAATGGTAAGCTCATGTTCAAATGCTACTAAATTGTCTGTTGTACAATACTGACAGTAACTACTGTAGGATACAGCTGGCATATCACATCATGTACTGTCAGTGAGCTTCTCTCAGTCTGTGAATGTCATACAGCATTAGTTCAAACATTGTCCAGGTGTCCCTGACATACTCTGGCTAGGTCACTGTGTACTCCACCTGTACTCATCGTCTGACAGCTATGGCTAGCATACATGGTGACTCCCTGTAGCATGACAGCAGGTTATAGACAGTAGTAGTGGGGGGATACTTGTGCCATCTCAGCAACAGTGTGCACATATTGAGCATATGATGTAAGGGAATGAATACAGTGCCAGATATTAATGTACCATTACTGTGCTCGGAGGGGTCTAGCATGTCATAGACACATTCCCCACACTCTGGGGGCAACCATTACATATTGTTTAGCTGGTTTCCAGACATCCACATTTGTCTTGAAGGGGGTCTACAGATATCAGGCACATGTAGACATTCCACAAATATCTGGGTACTGCAGATGTTGGACACCTATGAGGAGGAAACCCTGCACCACATATGCACTGCTCTCAGTTATTCTGCAGCACAGATGTTGCTGGAATGTCCACATGCACTTGTAGTACCACTCACCTGTTTGTCGGACGTTGGCTGTATGACATGGTACTTTAATGTTGCACATAAGAGACACACCACAGTCGATGGCAGTGATGGGTGTGGACACATAACAACAAAGTATGTCACAGCACATAGGCCCATAACTAGTATACCTAGGAACATGCGAGGTTATCAGGCTATGGGCCCTGAGCTCCCATATGCATATGTGTATGCTAGGCAGCACCTGATGCCACAGTCCAACAGGGACACAGGTGGTATCCCACGGGTATATGTGCATTTAACCATCCAGTTGTCCAGGTTCTGCCTGCAAAGGTGTAAATAGCTACCCTGCCTGATGTGGACAGAGTGACCATTCCACAGCAGGGTGAGTGTGTGGGACCCACATCTGAGCCACCAACAAGCCCAGTTGATGTCACACACCAGGTTGAGGGCATATGTGTGTGTGTTAATAGAGTGGAACTTGAGTTGCACTTGTGCAGCAGTCCCAACAATGTTGAGTCCATGATGGCCTTGCATGCCAGACAGAGGTCACCTCTGAGGATTATGTACGAAACCGGGTAGAGGGTTGGGCTTATAGCCTGTATGTGTAGGGTAGATGTTTGAGGCCCTGGTATTCTCCAGTGGGGAACCTCTGTAATTTCCCCAGCTGCTGCATGTGCTGTGTGAGGTAAATGATGAATGGGGAATTGTACACAAAAATGGGTCATATTGGGGGGAATACAGGGATGTTAAGACCCCATGTCCCTGGATGATATACCCTTATGTATGAGGTTGGCCATGTAGAAGGTGTACCATACAACAGAAGCAACATGGTGGTAAAATGTCATGTTGCCATCAACCTGTGTGCAAAGATCCCTCACGAGTGATTGCATGCCTAGGATGTTGTTAGTACTGTGATAATATGTGGTGACATCACTCTCCCCAAAGGGGTTGCATTTCCTGGTATGCGGCCTGAGGCCATGTTTCTGCCACCAGTCATGTATCTGCGTGAGACCCTCCTAGGCAGATGTCCACATCAGTAGGGAATCTGTTGACAGCACACAGCATGCAGTCATCTGCAGACATGGTCAGCCATTGGCGAATGGCTGTGGCCTGCACCTCAGAAGTGTACATCACACATAACAGAGGCCCAAACACAGAACAATAGGCTATGCCACTAGTTATGGGTCAATTGCTTGAGGTGGATTCCCCTATGTGGATTAGTGGGGTCATGTCAGCATGCCAGTGTGCTACCCCCTATGGTAACATATGGTGTGATGCATACTTGGGAGCATATATCTATAATGGCCAAGTGGGTTATACTGTCAAAGACTTTGTCCAGGTCAAGGTAGACAGTGTGCACTGTCACCCCTGTCCATGGCTTTGGTGAATGTGTCAAAGAGGTCAACAGAGACTAAGAGACATGATCCCTTCCTTCACAAAGCCTAACTGTGCGTGATGGAGTATGTGGAGACCACCAATGTCCTAGTTAATGAGGTTCACTATAAACTGTGCTATGGCCTTGCAGAACAACATAGTTAGGCTGGTGGGTGTATAATGTGACAGATTGATGGACTCCACACCTTAGTGTAAAGGGGTGACATTGGCTGTCCTTCACACAGCTGGGACAAAGGTGGCAGTCAGGTCTCCTTTGAATACAGTGCCTTCTGGTGTTGCAAGGTTATGCTTGGGGTCATGTAGGATGCATCCTGTGATGTGATAGGCTCCCATGGTGGATGTATACTATGACTTTCACATGGCAGTGATGATCTGTTCCCTACATATAGGAGAAGGGGGCAGGCACTGTGGACATCCTGAAGTACTGATGGAGGGATGGAGGTGAAGCCTACCCTGACTCTGTCAGGCATCAAGTATACTAAACCTACAGCACTGGTATAGCTGGTGTCCTTCACTACCACAAGTGAGCAGATGCAAGTGCTTCCTGTGATGTTGAAGACATATGTGCAGAACAGGAAATGATTGTCTGTAGTGGATGTCGACAATGTGGGCTCTGGGTTTGCCGTGCAGGTTTCCAGGAGTGATCCCATTTGCTTGTTCACACTAAGGAGACATTGCTCCAAAAGTGGCACCTGCTCCTACTTTGTCTCAGACAGTGGTATATTATCCCTGTTATAGGCACCTATGTATTGCAGATGTCCATCAGACAGGTGGCTGTAACCTTGCACAGGATGATGTAGTGCTGTTGGGTATACCTGACCATGCATTCATACAAATGCACATATAGTGCTTGTGTGTATGTGTGGATATCGGTGTCTGTCCCTACAGAGGGATTGGGGGCTGTGAAGTTGTGTATACCACTTCCAAAGAGGCTGTATTCCACATTTGGAGGTGTATGTATGTCTGACCCTAGCAGGGATGGGTATTGTGGGAGATGGTGACTGCAAACGTGACTGCATGATGGTTGCTTTGCCATGGAGGATGACACTGTAGGGATGCTGCAGTGGTAACCTGTGTTGTGTAATATCAACTCCAACACACCTTCACCTCATGTAGGGGTAGCCTCTAGCTTCACCAAGGTGTTTTTAATTCCACTGTTGATGGCTCTCTGGCCATTTGTGTGCTGGCATGGGTATGTCTCCCAGTGTATGTTTGGGTCCTTCAAGTGACCCAGGATCAGGTACAGACCCAAATCATAATACAGTTGATGAAGTCCATATATGCAGAATGGGCTTCCTGGTCACATGTGGTGGCCAGTAGGTAGCTATGATTTGAACAGGTGTGTTGGCAATGATGAACTGCCCCTGCAGTGTCCCCTGTGGATCTTACTGCCTGTACAGCATGGAGGTGTGTATGTGTCTCATTTCTACTGACATCTCATGTCCCATGTCATTTCCACCCACACTTTGGGGTATGACTGTATGATAGGATGGTTGACCAGGTAAGGCTGGGGTGGTCTCTGCAGCTTTGCACCATGTGTGTGTGTGACTGCACAGATGTCAGCATTTCCCAGGGTTAAGAATGCTTGCATTTGGGGCAGAGTCATGTGTAGACTCCTAGCATTTAGCAGCATGGCCTTCAATGTGTGCTGTACTGACAGTTGTATGTTGGTAGTGATAACCTCACCTGTTTTCCTAATGAAGGCAATATGGAGCTGGTAAGAACCATTGCCAGATGCCTGAAGGCCAGTTGAGACAGATGGAGATCATCTCTGTTGAAGCATTGCGGTCTGTTGACCATATCATCCCAGGCTCACAGGTACTGGAACACCCTGGAATATCACAGGATAAAAGGCCATATGCTAAGGTTAATCATTTCCTGAATGTATTGCAACATCAGTTTGGGTGACATCGGAATGGTGCATAAGACTATGGACATACCCACCTGGGACACATAATCAGGGTGCTCAGTCATGTCTCACTGCATATAGTCCAGGGATGTACATCTCAGGTCAGGCACACCAACATGGGCTGTGACAGACTAATGACAGTACCTGTTGATGAGAGACAGTAGTGCATATGTGATATGGTGGATTCTGTCACCTGACACACAAGGAACTGTGACCATCCACATATACAGACAGGTGAGAGGCACATCAGTGTATCTCACGATGGAGTCTCCTATGTGTGATATGTTTGACATGTGGTGATGCCTGCATGGCTGTGGGACATAGGTGTGTGGCCATGTGTGGTATGTACTGTGTAGGGCTGTGGCATTCACGTGTGGCTTTGCCTTGGAGTTCGCCTTTGTTTGTGGATGTGTATGTTGGGGACCTCTGTATGTGTGTGTGTGTGTGTGTGTGTGTGTGTGTGTGTGTGTGTGTGTGTGTGTGTGTGTGTGGGTTGTGTAGGTGTGGGTGGTGTGTGAGGTCTACTGATTGTGTTTACAACCTGTTCAGAGACAGATATGCATGCCTGACAGGGAGACAGCATGGACTGTAGGTTCCTAATGTCATTGCATCTCTCACACAGTGTGTTCCTTGTTTGTAGATGGTTGTCCATCCATGTACGTGAGGCAGGTGCTACACTGTGCCAGGATGCCCATATCAACAGGACTGGCAGGGGAAACTGTAGGACACTGTCCAGCCATATAGTTTAGAATCTGAGGGGAGGAAGGGCAGGGAGACCTAAGGGGTGGTCCTACAGCCCAGTTGCTTAATAAAACAGTAGGAGGCTGACACCACTGCATACAATGTAGACAGGCTATGAACAAGCACTAATAGGTGCAACATGACAATGCATTTGAACACCTTACAGGAAATGCAGGAAGTAGCAGGAAACATCAAGATCAGGAGGGCAATGCATGATGTATTGCCACTATGTTGGGGTTAGCCACATACATACAGTTGGATAGATGGTGGGGTATGATGTGTGAGTTAACAGTGGGTAGTGGTGGCAAATGTGGATGTGCAAGGTGTGTACATAATAGTGAGCAATGTATGTGATCCTGTGATGTGTTCCCCTCTTCATGTCTTTCAGGTGGGATGTACTGCTGGAGGAATCCACCTTTATCAGAAGCTGAGGCCGCCACCATAACTGATGCCCTGAGACTCCATCACCAGGTGCTGTTGTCAAGGAGTCACCATAATGAGCAAGAATGCACTGCACTGTGGGCAGACCTCATGGCATCGTTTAATCATGTGGACCAGCATGACAGGAGCTATGAGCAGGTCCAACATCTGGCCACAGATCTGATACATTATATACGGCAAAGGGCCACAGCTGTGGCCAGGAACCATGCTGGCACCAGTGGAGGGCCTGCTACACAACAACCACTCTCAGCCACAGAGGAGTTCCTGGCAAACCTGGGTCAGCCACCAGCTAACAAGAGTCAATAACATCATATGCCATGGAGGTGAGTGGCATAGCTTCCACAGTTGAGGCTCGTCCAGGTAAGCATCCAGTTGTCATTATGTTAATACTGTAGCATTCATAGTGGCAGTCTTTGCATACCTGTACACATATGTCAGGTCATTCTGCATTTCAAGGGGGGGGGTTGTAATGCACACATGTGCACAGACATTGTGAATGTCAGCAATGTGGGTAGTATCACAGTTTGTACTGTACATGTTGATATATGCAGATATTATCATGTACCAATGCCACATTTGTGTCTGGTGACAATACCTCTCCCAGACAAATCCATAGGTACCTCTGGTGTGGCCGAGGTCCATCATGCTGTAGCCGGTGAGTGTGGCATTGTTTTGTTATGGCTCATCTATACCCTAGGCATGTTAAGGGCTGCCAGTTTGCTGTGGACACAACTGTTAAGCTTAGCCATATTGCAATACTTGCATGTTTACTTGTGGAGGGGTTCACTGTAGTGCATTACATTGGTAATGACAGTAATATATTTGCAGGAGCTGTAGCATATTAGCACATATTTTTGTGAAGGTGTAGGCAGTCTGCTATAAAGGGGTGCATTACTATTGTGGTAATGGGTGCACTATGTTTTAGGTGAAGGTCCATCACATACATCAACATGTCACTTATCTCACAGGTGTATAGTAGTAGCAACATTAACAGGACATAGCTGCACTACATGTTGTTAAGGGCCTGTCTTGGGTGTGTTTGTTGTGGTATGCTTATGTGCTGTGCATGGCATCAGTCATAACGTGATCTGTATAATGCATGTGTGTTACCTCACCTGTATGTGTGTCATACCTCTCAACTGTCCCTGATTTTCATGGATGTCCCTGATTTTGACTACAAAATGTAGTTCTGTCCCTCTTAATCCCTCCTAAAACTGGTGACTCTTGGAGGAAAGGTGGTGAATTATACTCAATGCTTAATGCCAGTAAGTACGAGTTACAGATTTATTTTATTTTAAAACATGTATAGTAATTAACATTCTGTTATTCTGCCAATGTCTCAAGTTAATAGTATTAATATTTTACAAATATCCCTAATTGTCCGAGTTTTTCTGGGTTTGTCCCTGACACTGTTGAAATGTCCATGATTATTTGAGAGTTATGGTGTGTGTGTGTGTGTGTGTGTGTGTGTGTGTGTGTGTGTGTGTGTGTGTGTGTGTGTGTGTGTGTCTGGATCAGCAGACATTATAGTGCAGGACTTAATGTAGTCATGTTATCTTCCCCTCACAGGTGACCATGGGGGTTGGAGTGTCCCCTCACAACCTGATGTCAGTGACTCATCGAACTCAGATGATGATGGTGACCATATTAAGGCACAGGTAGGGTATTGGGGGCTGAATCTGTCCCATTGGTTGACATCCCACATCCTCCCCCAATGTCCACACAGTCAGTATCCCCACACATACCCAGTCCTCAGCAGACACAGATATTGTACAGTCAGAGGGTGTTGGCATCTAACAGGAGAGTGTGGCATCTATGGCATCTGTGACTGTAGACAATAGCCATAGCCAAAGAGTTGGTGAGGTCCCACACAGGCAGATTGACAGGGGTGCTTGAAAGAGGACTGCTGCCTATCTAGCACCTGTCAGAGGTGTCGCAGCACATGTCACCCAACACATGTTTTGGTCCCTCATAGAGGCACAGGCACATTGTGAACAGTATACCAGACAGATGCTCAGGGTCATGGATGCCACACTGCCTGGCATGCATGACTCCATCCACAGCATTGGTGATGCCTTATGTCATTTCGCTAGTGTAGTGGATAGATGGTAGGGTGAGACATTGTCAGTCTTTAACCATGCAATGTCTTTGCTTGAAAATGTGGTGGGTGTAGGGCATTGGACACGTGGACATATGTCAGCAATGACATCAGCTGATAGTTCAAGTGGCCGTGCACAGTTACACTCCTGTAGAGGTAGTACCACCAGCACTACTGAAGGGAGGGTGCTGTCCACACCACAATGCAGGCCATGGGTACTTGGTCCTGAGCAACCCTGTAAGGGATACAGACCCAGCAGACACTGGTGAACATCAGCCAGTAGTACCACATCTAGCTCTGGGCAGAGTGGTGTCACTGCCACTCCTGGGGGAACCAGTTCCCGTGTTCGTGGCCGGAGACGATGAACTGTCCATTCTGCCATGTATATTCCACAGCTGTCCAACATACCCTCATATAGGGCTGGCACATGACTTGACTGTATACATGCACACACTCACATCATTGTCACATGCAGGTCACCACCATGCATACACAGCTCCTTTCCATGGCCCAGCTGACCGTCACCCCTCCAGACACACACACATGATGTCAACTGTGTGGCACAGGGTAGGTCTTTGGCAACCCCACACCACACCCTGTGCGTGTGATGATACCTGTGCCACATCCTTGTCATCCATACCATCGATGCAGGGGCATGCTAATATGTGTCTGATGCACCAGGTGAATATAGTACAGTTAATGGCAGTTTGTAGTGCAGTATTGTTATGCCCTGTAAGGTGCTGTCTGCTGGCAACTGTCATGCTACACATAAAAGTTTATGTACCCTTGTGCTATGATGTTGTATTGCTGTTACTGGTGCTGAGTGACTGTTGTCTCCCAGATATTATTCTGTTTCTGTTGCAGGTGTCTGTGTCTGTACATCATGGGGGCCTGCTGCCAATACAGCAGCTCAGGATGGCATAGTGGCAATGCAGAAATGTGACATCAGCAAGGTACAGCTGTATATGTACATGGCTACCTAGGTGCATATGTGTAGAATAGTGTGTGAGGGACAATGGTGGTGGACAGCATGATCTTGCATGCATACCACTTGATACAGCATGCTACTCTTGATACATGTCACCTGGGAGTTCTGTAGGATCACGGGTTCATAGGATCATAGATGGTTACTACAGTAATGGCCCTGGGTCCCTTATAAGCCTAGCCATTACTTTATCCCCAACAGAATCATCGATCACTACCTGTTGCACCTGTCATTGAGGGAGACAGGTGTGACCCCTGAGACAGATTTGTGGTTTTCCACCCACTCATCACAGCTGCATTTGATGAGGGTCTGGATAGTACTCTGTTTGACATGTCTGGGGAGTGCATGCCTGTGACAGGGCAGCCTCTGGGAGGCAAACCTGTCTCTCCAGCAGGTTTTGTTGATGTTGCATATTAGATTTAGGCCTGTCATACTGGTAATGCGCAAGGACTTAGACTCACGTATATGGGCCAGCTGCTGAAGGGCTGGTCACAATGTTGCCATCTAGGCATGCCACAGCCCACCTGTGGACAACCTGTCCAATACTGAGTGGACCATTAATGATTTAAGGCTGTCTGCATGGAACAGGTGTAGGAGGCCATGGGTTACCTTTCTGGGTATTACTACAGCCTCACCAGTTGCTGCAGATGTCTGGATAGGTATATACCAAATGGGCCATGGTACTAAATTATTGTTGTACTGACTGAGGACTATACAGAGGTAATGTCCACCTTTAAATGAAAAGATAAAAATCCAAAGACTGGATGAACACCAGGTTTACACCTCAGAGCAACAGTAGAAAATAAGATAAAACAGGCTGACCATGGCTGAGCAGACTTCCAAATTCCGGGTTCCAGGTTCCACAAGAATAAAACTTTAATAGGACAACAAGAAATCTCCACCTTTAGTCTTGATGCACTCCCTTTACCTCTGTGGTGAACCATGTACAAGCGTCTTCTGACCACTGCTGCTACTTGATGGCTGAATGCCACAGTGTTATCAACCTGACTACCCAGGTCTCTCAACACAGGTTGTGTGTTTAGGGGCTTGCCATTGATGTGGCAAATAGTAGGGCCATGTCCTTGCCACAGGACCTTGGCACCACTCTATATCCGATGTATGACCCTGTTGCAGTGAGCTAACATCAGTTGGTG
The DNA here is from genome assembly GCF_019279795.1 of Protopterus annectens. Classification (NCBI taxonomy): domain Eukaryota; kingdom Metazoa; phylum Chordata; order Ceratodontiformes; family Protopteridae; genus Protopterus; species Protopterus annectens. Next base: position 97,760,366 of record NC_056751.1, read on the forward strand.
GGTCAATGACTGACAACACACTACTTACAGTCACCACAGCCTTAGGCAGTAGCTAGAAATGTGGGTGGTGGATGTTATCATTCATGCCTAGATACATGTGGGTCATTGGGAACAGCAGCTACTGACAGGGACTCCACATGTCTACATATTGCACACACATGGGCAACAAAAAGTAGGTTGCCACCTCATCAAATGTGCAATGTAGGACAGTTCATGTTGTATCGTGAGAGTTGGCAGGCCAAAACCATACCCACGGCATGTGCAATGGACAGAAGTTCTCTTGGATTTCCAGTATGGCAGCTTCTTCGTGTCACATTTCCATAGCTTATGCTATGTGTCATTATATTAAGGTGCTTCTGATGTTACATAACTGCTTTATGCAACTATTACACAACTTTAGGAAATGTTTTTTGTCCTATACTCTTGAACTCTGCATTGCTTGAGTTGTTTTCACAGGTCACACCTGGCCAAATATGGTTGGCAACCTGCAGGGTGGGACAGGTGATGGCCATACCTCTCACCTGTGCAACCTTCTGCAGAATGTCCTGATGTTTGCCACTTATATTAGGCCTGTCTGTCATAACACTGTGGCATTCTGGCAAATTAGTGGCACATGATTAAAGAATGACATTAGACAATAATGACAGATATTTTAATTTCAGACTTCATACCCTTCAGAAAATGCATGCTAATGCACAACCTGTTATGCTATCTATTTTCTATGCTTGTAAGAGCAATATTTAAAGATTGACCATAATTTTTGCCCTTTGTCCCACTTTTCTGTATGACTTTATTCAGATGTCCTGCTCTACGGTGTTGAGAGGTATGGTGGTGGCCCTAACACAGTCACTCTGCTGCAAGGGGATATACATACATACACACACACCCACTCATGAACTGCCCTTGTTGACAGTAAAACCCCTACTTGCCTAGTTTTACATATGACAGTGCTACATAACTATCATATGTGCCACGGAGCTTATATGTTTTTGCAGTGTCTGCCATTACTATTCAGGTGGATGACAGCTGCAGATGCTGTAAGGATTGCCAGTGGGGGGTTAACAGGCTTGCACATGCCCTCAAAATGGTATAACTGACACACACATATGGCTGCAGGGGGATATGCATTCAAACACACATACATTCATAGCGTTGCTACATTTGAGATGAGAAACCCTACCTATCTAGTTATGTACACTATAGACTGACATACATATTGCATGTGCCACAGTGCTATTGTGTTATAAAATGCCTAACTGTGCTGCTAAGGTGGATGACATCAGTAGGCCCTGAATAGGTTGCCAATGGGGGGGTTAACAGGGTGGAACAGGCCCACAAAATGGTATAACCATTGCACACACAGGCAAAACAACCATGCTGCTACAGGGGATATGCATAAACAGATGCCTGTATTGAGATTAGAACCCCTACCTACTTTATCTAGTTGCATGTACTACAGTGCTACATACATATCGCATGAGCCACACAGCTTACATTCCTGGAGAGTGTCCAACAGTACATCTAAGATGGATGACATCAACAGGCTCTGTAAAGTAGTGCAATGGGGGGTTATGGTGGAAATGGCCTCAAAATGGTATAACCAACACACACAGACAAACACACACACACACACACACACACTGCAACAGGGGATGTGCTTCATCCACACACACATATACACTCATACAGTTGCCACTATTGAGATTAGAACCCCTACTTATCTAGGTGTATGTACTACAGTGCTCCGTACTTATTGCATGCGCCATGAAGCTTACATGCCTGGACAGTGTCCAACGGTGCATCTAAGGTGGATGACATCAACAGGCCCTGTAAAGTAGTGCAATGGGGAGGTTAACAGGCCTTAAAATGTAGTGGCATTGCACACACATAGGCAGGAAATACACACAGCCATAAGGGCATATATGCGTCATAAACACATACACACATACTTGTTGAGTTGCCATTGTTGGGATTAAAGCCACTACCTATCTAAATGTCTACACTATAGTTCTATGTACTTATCACATGCACCACAGAACTTATATGCCTGGAAAGTGTCCAACAGTGCATCTAAGGTGGAGGACATCTACAGGCCCTGTAAAGTAGTGCAATGGAGGGTTAACAGGGTGGAACAGGCCTTAAAATGTAGAGGCATTGCATACACATAGGCAGGAAACACAGACAGCCACAAGGGGATATACTTAAACACACACACACACACTTAATGAGTTGCCGTTGTTGGGGTTAGAACTACTACCTATCTAACTGTCTACACTATAGTGCTATGACATTATCACATGCACCACGGAGCTTTTGAATTTGGAGAGTGTCTGCAACTGCTGTTGGGGTGGATGACATCAGTAGCTGTTGCAGGGAGGCCACTAGTCACAGGGCCATAAAATGGGTGATCGTTACACAGAAATAGGTCTGTTGGGCATGTGTATTCTGCTGTATGTGTAATAGATACAGAAACACTCACACACACACACACACACACACACACACACACACACACACACACACACACACACACACACACACACACGACAGGTGATGTTCATAGGTTCATAGGTTCATACTAGGCTATCTGCCCTAGGGCATTTATAAGCCTAGCCAGAATGTGTTTGGCTTTCGCCACCCATTTTAAATTTATTTTGCTATGCCCTTTTTCGAGGTTAGTATACTGTGCCTCTGTCTAACAGTGACACAGAAGTGATACCCGGGGTAAACCTACGATCTCCCATCCACTCATCAAGATTCCTCTTGAAGAGAGTCAATGAGGGACTCTGCCTAACCTGGACTGGGATTTTATTCCAGAGTGAAGGGAGCCTCTGGGTTATGAATCTGTCCCTCCAGCATGTCCTATTTATTTCAGTGCTGAGGTTCAAGTCTCGAGCTGTAGCTCGATGGGATTTGGATTTTCTGAGATGCAGCATGTCCATTAATTCTGGGTGGGACATGGCTTTATACATCAGGCACAGATCACCTCTGAACAGGCGGTATGCCACTGAGTAGAGCTGGAGTTTCTTTAAACGGGCAGCATATGGCATCTGTTTGAGCCCTTTGATCCTCTTGGTGAGGTACTTTTGGGGTCTTTCCAGTTGCTGCAGGTGTCTGGTAAGGTACATCCCAAAAGGGCCATTGTACTCAATTATGGGCCTGATGAGGGATGAGTAAAGAGGCACGATGACCTCCCCTGATCTAGATGTGAATCCCTTCATGATTAGGTGGGCTATATAAAATGTTTTTCTAACCACTTTGGCCACGTGGTTGTCAAATGAGAGATTGTTATCAACTTGGGTCCCCAGGTCCCTAATTACTTCTTCTGTACTTAATGGATTACCACCTATGTGGTAATTTGTGGGCACTTTGTTTTTGCCAAAGGGGATGACTATACACTTTTGGCATTTAGCTTGAGGCCATGGCTCTGGCACCAGTTGTCTGTTTCTATGAGGCCCTTTGGAGGATGCTTGTGTCGGCTGGAGAGTCGATTATGGCACCCAGTTTGCAGTCATCTGCGAACTTGGTCAGCCACAGTCCTTCCGTGTTGGCCTGTACCTCCGAGAAATATATACCAACAAGAGAGGTCCCAGGACTGAGCCTTGTGGGACACCACTTGTAACTGGTTTGGAGTCTGACATGGCTCCAGCAATTCTAACCATGTGGGTTCTGTCCTTGAGCCAGTTTGCAATCCATCTAGTGACATAAGGGTTTATATTTAAGCTGGTGAGCTTATCTATAATGCCCGAGTGGGGTATTGTATCGAAGGCTTTTGCGAGGTCCAGGTAGGCTGTGTGGACCACCTTCCCCGCCAATGGCCTTGGTGACTGTTTCAAAGAAATCAACCAGGTTTAAGAGGCAGGATCTGCCCTTAACAAAGCCGAACTGGGTAGGATCCAGTGTCTGTAGGTCCCCAATATCTTTATTTATGAGGTCCATGATGATCCTTTCCATAGCTTTGCAGACCAAGCTAGTCAGGCTTATGGGGCTTATAGTTTCCAGGATCCGCTGAGGCACCACCTTTATGGAGAGGGACCACTGTTGCTGTACGCCACTCTTTGGGCACATATCCTGTAGTAAGGCTGAGATTGAACAGTAGTTTTATGTTTGGGTTTAGCTGTTCTTGAGTTCATGTAGGACGCAGCCCAGGACACTGTCTGGTCCCATTGATGCTGTGTTTTTGCTTTGGAGAGGGCGGCTCTTACCTGAGCATCAGAGATGTCAGGGGCAGCACTCTGCTGGGATAGATATTTGCCCTTTGGTGGGAGGGAGAAGTTTGCGCTGAACCTGTCAGCTAGGATGTTGGCAATGTCTCTGGGTTCAGTGTATTTTTTGTCATTTTGGACTAATTCTGAGCATATCTGGGAATTACCACCCAGGTTCCTAACATAACTAAAGAAAGCCTTGTGATTATCCTTAGTGTCCTGTGCAATTTTTCTCTCGAAGCTGGCCTTAGACAATTTTATGAGTGCCCGTAGTTTTTTGCTAATACTGATCAGTGATGCCTTCCTTTTGGGATTTTGCTCTATCATTTAGTAGCTTCCTACTTCTATTGTATAGTTTGTTTATGGCTGGGGTCCAGCAGACAGGACGTCTACCTTTGGAGGATTGGGTCTTGGTTTTATTTGAGATCGCATGATCCATGCATTCCTGAAGGTGTTCATAGAATGCGTTTATAAAGGATTCTACGGTCTGGGACGATTTTCCACAGGCCCGGGCTTTGAAGGATTCCACCTCGGTTTTGAGGAGTGTGAAATTTGCTTTAGAGAAGTTTTTCACTGTGGTTTTCTGGGCAGGGGGTGGGGTCGGGATGTGAATATCCAGTGAGATTAGTTTATGGTCTGATCTTACCAGTGAGGGATATACTTCTGGTCTGGAGCATAGAGTCCCCATGTTGGTGATAATCAGGTCCAGTATGTTTTCCCTCTTGTGGAGTGGTAACAAGTTGTTCCATAGCATTTGAGTTTATAAATTCTAGGAACCTTTGGGCTAGGGTGTTGGAGCTAGAGTAATGCTCCCAGTCTATGTTTGGGTAGTTGAAGTCGCCCAATATAATGGTGTTTGGAGAGACCTTCATATTTTCCAGTGTTCTCAGAAAGGCCGAGTGGGGTTCCTGGGTTTGGGAGGGTGGTCTGTAGCAGGCTATAAACTGGAAGGTAGTTTTACCCACTGTTAGTTGCACATGGATAGTCTCTGATGCTTCGTGCTTTGCCACCAACCTGGAGGTGTGGGTATCTTTGATGAATATCGATACTCTCCTTTTGTGGTTCGTCCAAGTTTTAAATAAAAGCATGGTATGAGGTATAACCTGGTAGTGCTGGGGTGCTCTTGGGAGCCCTGAACCAGGTTTCTGTTACTGCACAGATATTGATGTTCTCCATGCTAAGGAGAGTTTCGAGTGCATGCATCTTGAGGTTTAGACTTCTGGCATTGAGTAGCATTACTCTTAGTTTCTTATCCCTTGTGATACCTATGGAGGTGGGTTTGTCTTTTGAGCCTTGCCTAAAAAAGGCACTATGGGGGTAGCAAGAGCCTTTGCCAATATCCGAAAGCCCAGGGGTGACAGGTGCAAGCCGTCCCTAGCGAAGCATCATGGCTTGTCGAGCATATCATCCCAAGCTGACAAGCATTGTATCCCCTTTGAATGACACAAGTACTTAAGCCAATTGTTGAAATTGATCATCTTGTCTTCATATTGTGGCATCATTCTTGGTGAGGGTAAGATGCTACTCAAGGTCAGGGTCATATCGGCCTGGGCTACATGCTCAGAGAGCTCCTTTATGTCTCTTTTCATGTAGTCCAGGGAGGACGCCTCAGGTCATTCACACCAGCATGGACAATGACTGAGTCATATTTGTACTTGCCTTGGAGTGACCTGAGTGCTTGTGTTATGTGGCGGATCCTAGCGCCCGACAGGCTGTTCACCATGACCCTCTCCTTGTTCAGCCTGGTGAGCGGGACGTCAGTGTGCCTGACGATAGAGTCACCTACTACAAGTGTATCAGGTGTGTTGTTTAGTCTTAAAGGCTGTGACTGTTCGGCACACGGGCTTTGTGAGATATGTGTTGCATGTGTTTTGTTTTGGGGTAGCGGTTGCTTGGGTGTCTGCTTTGGAGGTCTCTGCTGCTTAGGCAGATCTTTATTTAGAGCCTCCGAGTATGTTTTTGTGTGATTATGTGTTTGGTTTGCTGTCGTGGTAGGTCTATGTGAGACTGGAATTTAGTGAGTGTGGTTTCCTTCTCCTCCTGACTGGTTATGCCAGTACTGAGTTGAGAGAGCTTAGCCTCCAGTTTGGCTATATGGTTGCATCTCTCACATGTGTTGGAATTTGTTGGGAGGAGGAGAGGGTTGTCTGTGTACATGAGGCAAGATTCCCAGATTCACCAGCTGGACCGGAGAGGAGATTGACAACTGACCTTTGGACATGCTAGAATAATATTGGGAATTCCTTAATAATTGAAAACAAGGGCCAGTGGGGAGTGAGGGTGTAGTGCTTTTAATTTTTAGTGCTGACTTATATAATTGCTTTAGCGCGCAAGTGCCAGGTAACTTAAGTGCAATGTGTTACAGGTAACTTAAATGCAAAAATGACAAACAGTAACTTTCTTTCAAGTGAAACAAGGAAATAAGTACAGTAAGCAATGCAGATATTACTAGTGATCCACAGAAGCGTTGAGAAGACACGTATTAGGTGGAATTAGAGTTCCAGGGAAATAACAAGCAGACAAACAGCAAGCATATAAACAAAGCTAGATTCAGCAGGCCTGGATCTAGTCTATGCTACAGCAAACAAGGTGTACCAATTTCAGTAAGATACAGTTCAAATATTCAGGCACTATAAACCTTTAACCAGAAATTCCCAGCTCAGAAGGGCAGAGTCCAGCCTCTTCTCCCACAAGAGTACAGACCATGAACCTTCTTAATGTAAAATAACTGGCCTGAAGCCCAAGTGCCTAAACCAGAACTTATACACTTTAAGAATAACAGACACTGGGCTCTCAATCAGCAGTTCCCAACTTAGAAGGATGAAAGCTACCTGTCCTGCCACCACAGTGCATGCCACAAACCTTCCTAATGTAAAACAACTGGTCTGAAGCCCAAGTGCTTAATCCAAAAGACTTAGAATGATAGTTACACTTTAATCAAGTTACTACCAAGCAGTAATAAATACAATTGAATACTTTAGAGAATGCTTGGATTAGTGCTCAAGTTACACAAACAAAGCTAGATCCAGCAGGCCCGAATCCAGTCTATGCCACAGCAAACAAGGTGCACCAACTTCAGTAAGAAGCAGTTCAGATATGCATGCACTATAAGCCTTTAACCAGAAATTCCCAGCTCAGAAGGGCAGAGTCCAGCCTCTCCTCCCACAAGAGTGCAGACCATGAACCCCCTTAATGTAAAATAACTGGCCTGAAAGCCCAAGTGCTTAAACCAGAATTAATACACTTTTAGAATAACAGACACTGAGCCCTCAATCAGCGGTTCCCAATCTAGAAGGATGTAAGCTACCTGTTCTGCCACTACAGTGCAGACCACAAACCCTCTCAGTGCAAAACATCTGGTCTGAAGCCCAAGTGTTTAAACCAAAAGGCTTAGAATGAGTTACACCAAGCAGTAATAAATACAATTGAGTACTTTTAAGATGATGCAAAAGTAAAATAAAGTAGGTAGAAACACAAGTACAGTAAAAGCAGACAAATTTTTTTTTTTTTTTCTGAACAAGTGCTGAGATCAAAGAAACAGATTTGAGTGCTGAAACTAGAAAACTGGCTAGTTATAAAAAAAAAAAAACTAAGCTAGAAGGCTTCCCTCCAACACAGAAGGGCTTGGGGGCTCAGACGCCTACAAATAGTCTATACCACTTAACAGGAAAGGCAGGAAACAAGCTTAATTTTTTTTTCTGTTTCCCAGATGCTCTCTTTGTACACAGTAGGAGTGCCTGAAATCAGAATATGATCTCACTGCACTCAGTTGAGTGAGCAAATGAGATGGGCCCAGAAGGAGTATCCAAACACAAATTTACAAGAGGGGCGGGCAGTTGAAGAACAGAGTCAAAACTTCCAGTTCAGTTAATATTCCTGCAACACAGTTAAAATCAATTTAAATACTGTATTTTTTGAAAAAAAAGTGCAGATAAAGGTACTTAAATTCTCTTATACGTCCAGTTGAATACAGCTAGTTCTTAGTCGGCCAAAGCTGAGGTTTTTAAGCAAAAAATATTTCACACTGTACCACTTAAATAGGCAAGGACAGGAAATCAAAGAATGTGGCTACCCCACACCTGTAATTACTAGCAAATAACAAAATTCAGCAAACACTAACTTCCAGTTCAGTTAATATTCCTGCAACACACAGTTAAAATCAATTTAAATACTGTATTTTTTTTTTTAAAAGTGCAGATAAAGGTACTTAAATTCTCTTATACGTCCAGTTGAATACAGCAAGTTCTTAGCCGGCCAAGCTGAGGTTTTTAAGCCTGTGAGATTACAACCCCTACCTAACTACTATTACACAATGGAGCTCACCATACTAATACTATTTGCACTTGCCACTGCTTACTATCGGTGTAAGAGTGTCTGCAGCACTACATCACTCTATGTCTTTTAGGGTCTCTCTCTCTCCGTCTGTCTGTCACTCTCTCTCCCCCTGTCTCTGCTTCTCTATAAATTATATATTTGTATATGTTTTATATATATATATATATATATATATATATATATATTATATGTATGTATGTATATATATCACACTGAACAGATCCAGATATGTTATATGTGCCACATATGGATAGATGAGGGTAATCATGTCTGATGGGGGTGGGGAGAGTCAGTTAAAGTGTACATGGTTGTCTGCATGCACAGGCATATATGGACATCACAGTTGAATAGTCAGATGTGAGTTCAGACATGGGCTGAAATTAGTTAAGTATAAGAGCATGCCCAGTATGACTATCAATACTAACAGTGGGACTCCAAGCCAGACCTACCTGTACTCTGGGCCAGGATTTTGTGTGGTACAGCCAATTGGCTGATGAACCTGTTTAAACAGTCCAGCACCTCACTGATATACTGACTGAGGGATCTCCTGGCTGTGTGCTATCCTTATTAACTGAGCCATATGTAGGGTGGGTACAGAGTGTATTGGATTAAGCAGAGTTTTACATAATATGTGTGGTACATTTTACATAGTACTGTGATTTCCTGGTATGTCAGTGGCAGATCTATATAGATTAATGCGAGGAACACTGACAGACATTTGGCTACTGAATCCATACACTGCAGGGAACCCATGCTACTGCACAAATTGCTGTAGTCTGCACGTTCTACATTTGTCTGGCCAGTGGTTCCTCCTTCCCCTTATATGTGGGCTTTTCTCCTGCTTTTCTCCAGTTCCAGGCTTTGTCCACAGCTGCTGCTCTATGTAGTTGTAGTTATGGTGTGACTGGGGTAGGAGACACAGGGTTACAGACTTCACACCTCTGACTGTACCTGTTTTGCAGGTTGTCCAGCACTGTGCCCCATATATCTGCTGTGGGCCTGAAATGGCTTGTGTTGGACTGTTATTATAAGGCTATATGTTGCTCATACCTCTCAAAACTCTTACAGCCAGACATCTGGACAGAGCCATATATAACAATAGGACATAGGCCCAAGCATGGGGACAGGATTTTAATATTGCTGTTACAAACGTACACAGTTGGTAGATTGGTTTTGTATTAACTTGCATTTTCTTATGGGTATGAAGTCTGCATCACAACTGTCTGTCATTTATGTTTTCACATCAACCTTTATTGGTTTGCCAATGGTTTGCCCAACAAATGCAATTTTATGACAAATGGAACAGATATATGAGCCATACATGTGGACATTCTGCAAAACCCTGTCATTCGTGGGGTATGGATGGTGCCCACAAACCTGTTGTCAGTACTGACACAGTTACATGGCAGACTCTATATCCTGGCACTACACTGACTTGTCACAACCTGCTGTTCTGCTAGGCACCATCTGCATTACTCAGAGCTGTGTACTGTCCAAATCTTGGGCCCCCTGTCCCTCCATTGTCTCTGACTTTGTCCAGCTTTCCTGCAGTAACAAATACTGACATCTGGACAGTCTGTAGAACTCCTACCATAGGTGTAGCTCACACGCAAAAGAGTAGGTGCAGCCATTCTTGAATCATGGACCCTATCAACTACAGTAATGTACTTAGCCCACTAAGCTATAACAACCAGCAGTCAGTGTTGTGTACATCCTGACACTAACCACACACATGCATAGCACATTGACCCCTGCATATTGTGGAAATGGAACATGTTAGCAAGTTGATTGGGACAGCCCTGGGAATGTGTGGTCTGCTGCTACTACCTTACAAACATATATGTTATTGCAGTTGTATGGGAAAACAGGTGTGTCGGGTGTAGGGGACCATACCTCTCAACTGTACAGATTTTATACAATGTCCAGATGTTTGCCTTTTTCATAAAATTGTGGTTTTCTGTCAAACTACTAGCAAATCATTACAGACTGAAGTTAGAAAATAATGACAGATATTTGAGTTTCAGACTTCATACCCTTCAGAAAATTCATCCTAATGCAAAACCTGTTATTCTATCCACTTTCTACATTTGTAAGTGCAATATTTAACAATTTCCCTCATTTTGGGCCTTTGTCTACATTTTCTTTATGGCTTTGTACAGATTTCTTGCTCTAAGAGGTTGAGAGGTATGTAGGGGACTCCGACATTGACATCCATGCATCTGTCCTATGATCCCACTGTTTGTAAGTCCCTCACATAGTGCAGTGGATTTTGATGGCTTGGGGCCTACTGCATATTCTGGGGCAGCCAGTACTTGGCAGAGAGTCCCTGTTGTCCCACATAGCTGTCAGTTGTCTGCTGCTATCTCAGTAGCCCACTCCATTCCCTTGCATACATGCAGTAATATCATACATATGCTACCACAGTCTATTACCCCATTCATTTGTTAAGAAGAGTGACTTACCTTGTGCCTGCAGCAGTTGAGAGGACACTGCTTCAGGGCTGACTGTGTCAGATGCACAAAGTGCATAGCCTATACATGGTAAGGTACAGGTAGTGTGGTGTGGCTGGCATCCTTTTCACTATATATGTGAGTCAGAGTGAGGTGTCAGTCCCTGGATCCCTAGGTTTTCAGTGCATGTGCTATGCATTGCCTCTTTGCCAAGGCCAGTGCATACTGGGTATGCCTATGTCTACCTACAGGGACAGGCTCAGGGGGTTCCTCCTCTGAGTCCCCCTGTGCTTGTGGGGACCTTGGCAGTGGTAGGGAGCTGTGTGTCCCTTCCCTGTGATGTTACTGCCACAACTGTTTCCACAAGATCATATTGTGTAGCATGGCACATACTATGAACATGTGTGCACATGTGGCTGGAGAGTACTGCAGGGCTCCACCGAATATGTCACGGCAGCGGAACCGTGACTTGAGCAGCCCAAACACATGCTCTATTACGTTCTGAGTTTGTGTTTGTGCCTCATTATGGTGTTATTCAGTTGGTGTGCATTTCTGATGGGTGTCATCATCCATGGTTCCAGTGCATAGCCAGCATCCCCCAGTAGATGGCCGTACGGGATGTCCCCCCAGGCATATATCTGGTACAGGTCTGATGAGTGCCAGATGTGAGAATTGTGATAACTGCCAGGGCTGCCAGCACACACATTCATGGTAATGCCCTAGGGATTGCACATGACCTGGCAGTTGATGGAGTGATACCCCTTGAAGTTTACGTAGACTCTACCCTCCTCACTGGGTGGTGCTTTGATGTGCACGAGTACAGTCCATGGTCTCCAGTACCTCTGGGTAGTGTGCTACATGGTGGAAGAGATGCATATTGCTGGTCCTCTCCTCAGGGGTACGGGGTAAATAAATGTGCTCACTGGCATGTGTTAGTTTGACATCCAGGAAATGGTGGAGTAGCCTGGATGTGGATGCCTGTGAAATCATGTCCCCAGTACGTCTTTGGAAAGTACCTGTAGCTAGTATTCTAAGGGCTACACATACCTTTGTTTCCACTGGGATGGGTTCCCCTCTGTTGGCTCTGGGTCTGAGTCGAGGTCAGCAGAGCTCAGTGAGTTCTTGTAGTATGTCCTTGTCCACCCTGTAGCACTTTACAATCTCCAGCTCATGTAGCTTCTGGAAGGTTACCCTGGGCCTGAACAATCTTCTCCTTCTCAGTCTGGGCTTATTGTCAGCATCAGCACCAGCACTGACCTCAGCCTCTAGCACATACAGATGTAGCAGAGCAGCAGCAGCTCCTAGCATTCTGTCAGTTAAAATTTTCAGGTGTGTACTCCAATGGTGCAGAGTATGTGGGAAAATCAGATTGTTGGGTGTATGCATACTTTATAGTGGTGTACTGCAGTTGCAGCCTGTGTGATTGGCTCATTATGCTGCATTCCACCTGATAGGTATATCATTGGGGGGTTGAATGGGCCAGCGTCTGTTGATCAAGGCTCATCAGTCATTTTTTCTTGATTGGCTTTCCCAGGCAATTTCCTTTTATTTTTTTATTTTATTTTTTTATTTCTTTCACTGCTAAGCATTGTGACACAGTGCGCAAACCCACAGTGCTAGTGTAAACATTGCTCAGCAGTTTGGACCTTCCCCTGTACATGGGCACACTTAGCTTTTCTTTAACCAGCTAAAACACATGCCACATAGCTAAGCATAGCTTAGCAGCCTCAGACACACCCATGCTTAGCTATGCTTAGCTGAGCACAAACAGGTGCCACTAATCTCCAATCCACTTAAACATGCTGTGACACACCCCTTTAGATGTTAGCTATTTGCTCTGCCTACATCAACACAGTTCTAGCCCTACCACTATTAGTACCTAAGGACAATGTGGTCCTTTTTGCTATTCAATAACCCTGGCTCCTTTACATACACCTAATTGCGTATACCCTGGATACTGCACTACACCAGGGCCTCTGCCCAAGCAACCACTGTAACCTGCCATTGTATGATTCTGCATGCTGGGCACTATAATGCAATACTTTTGCATATGTATAACTTTCATATTTTACAGTTTTTATTTATATTTTTTTACAAAATGTCATGTTTGTGTGTCGCTGCTCGCCACTTAAACGTAAAATATGTCTTAGAAAAAACTTATTTTAACTCACTGGTAATAGTTTTAGCCATTTGCATGCCTATACAGCCTTTTGGGGGGCTTTTACAGCCCTATTTAAAATATATACTCCGGTACATGATTTGTAACCGTGTACATTTCTTATGCTGACACGGCACCTACACGGGTGCCTTTCTGCTTGCTGAATTGCAAATTCACCTCATTTGCATGGTTTTCACCAGCTTATGAGGTGATTTGCATTCCAAGGACACCTCCATGTCCGCACGGTGTCCGCAAGCTCATGCACGTCCCCAGCACTGTTTCCTGGATCGCTCGGCAGCCGTGTTCCATGTTCGGGTCACTACACTATTCCTACATGGAGAATCGCTCAGTGTAGGGTTTTATTAAATTCCAGCTTTAGTCATTTTTGTGTGCAAGGTCATTGAAATGCTTCAGCTGCTATTCCCAACTCCATGCATATGCTAGCAAAGGAATGCTTACCTGGAAGATGGACACCTCCTACAAAGTTCATAGATCATAGGTTTACTAAATATAAAGAAGTTATCAAGCTTGTATACACTTAAAGAGTCAAGGTTGTTGGTATTCCATCTAGTAGCTGCATAAGTTAATGGTGAGATAAAGTAATCAACTGCAGATATAAGGTTTTCAGTTTAACTTCTTATTTCAGTTTTATGAGCTAATTAAGTAATCAGATAATTCTAGTACAAAAAGCTGACAGTTTTAATGTTTAGTAGTGGTATTTACTTTGTTTATAGTCACTTGCTGTCTGTCTACAAAATTTAATGGGAGTTGGATGCGAGTTTGATAAATCTAAAAAATGTATGGGTCCTATTTTATTATATTCTGACATTTGTGAGTAGCCAAAGTAAGGTATAAACACTTCAGGCCCCTTATTTGATTAATTTCTGGAATGTTTGCATGGAAATCAACTCAGATTGTCTACAGTCCACTGAACCAGACAAATATTTACTCAGTGACTGTGAGACTTACAAAGCAAGAAAGATCAGGATCCTACATAAGTTTATTTCATGGTGGGCTAGTGTTACCAAGGAAACAACTCTTTATCATTTATTTATTTATTTCTGGTAGGTCTGTTACTGTCTGCTTTGTTTGTTTATATTATGCATTGTGTCTAGCAGTTTAGAATTAAATGTTTCTCAGTTAATTATTGCAGCATTTTTGTTTACTACTTGCTGCATTCAAGCTTGTAAAATGTCAGTGGTCTGGCTTCAAAAAATTTAACATAGGCTTAGCTGACCATTACACTTAGGCTTAAGCTATGTAACTCCATGCAAAAAGGAAACAATTATGTGGATATGGATTTGAGTATACGGGACAGAATTATATTTAATATATGCTGCCAAGTGAACTATAAAACTATACCATGCAACACAAAGTGAGAAACACTAAGTATGTGTAGAGCTTAATATGTTTGTTAAATTGAGAGCAAAGTCACAGTTTTTAAAAAATTTAGAAAGTGGTAACAAATTCCATAACTAAGGAGGTCCCAGATGTTGTGCATATATGAAGCAACTAGACTGGCAAATGGCATATTTACAAGTATATACTCCCTAACTTAAACAAACATGCATAATCACAATTCTTGCATTGAAGAAAAGGTGACTCAGGACAGAACACACTCAGAGATGCACACACAGAAGTAACGAAAAATAGAAAAGATATGTTATGATGTAAGCTGTATATTTAAGGCTACAGATGTGCACAGTGATGTGAAGTATCATAATGCAACATATAAAAATAAAATCAGAAATAAGTACTACACATCAGCAATTGGGGGTCCCACTGCAGACTTCTTCTGTTTACTCTGGGTAAATACCATTTTCAGTTCACAGTGCTGCTGTTGAACCATCCTCTGCAACCAACCCCTATTGCCAAACTGTAGACACATGATGCAAACAGCAGTGAGCAGTGACTACCATCACTACCTGTAGCACAGAAGTCATGCAGGTATAATGCAGTGCAGACCTGACACAGTAATGTGTTCTAGTTTGCCAGCTGTAGTCAAGCCACCACAGAAAGTACAGTTGTGTAAGTAAACTTGAAATAACAGTGGATGTTTAGATGTCAACACTGCAGTAGCCTAAGCTATATGGGTTATATCCTGCCAGTAATACAACAGCTGACCACCTCCTAAAGTTTATGGGCACCTGCCACACACCCAAACCATTACCATCTTCAGCCCTTTAAAGCTTTCCTGCCACCAAAGAATGCACCTCTTGCAGGATTTTAGGGATCCAACTGTAGCACAAAGGCATGCACAACCTGACACACACTGCCCAGTGTGGAGCCGAAGTGATGCTACAATGTGTCCTGGTCTGCCACCTAAAGCCCATATAATACACAGTAATAACCATGACTGCCTCCTGTAAGACTGAAGGAATACTATAAGCTGCCCAAACAAGGCTCTGTAGGATGGAAAGGATGCAGCATTGCGTCCTGTCCTACATTCTGTAGAACAGGTGGCATACTCTAACAATAACTACCTTTGCCACTCGCATGGCTGACAAAAGACTGCAGAATCTGGCACAGTGCCTGAGTAGTTTGATGTGTGAACTGTGGTGTCAAATCCCCACATTCATTGGCTAAAAACACATAGCACTGTATGCAACACTTGCTTGCCTGATAAAACAGTAGTATGTAGCCAGAAGGAGAAACATCACCCTGTCACCTGTAGGAGAGAAGGCATATCGCAATCAGCATACCAAGTTCCCACTGTGCAGAAGCTGTAGTGTACTAATATGATCAAAGTGACACAGTGTCTGTTGCTTACAGGCTCCACATAGCACAAGAGAAACCCATCAACTACAGAGCATTACCTAACACAATCAGACTACTTTGCTTTTAGCCCCACACACACACACACACACACACACACACACACAGTGCTGAATGTATCACCCTTGAGAAACAAAGCCTCCACATGGTTCAGAATCCATCCAAAAAATACACCACTCAAACTTACAAGTTAACAGCTAAACAATAAACTAAAATAAGTGCATAAGTCCATCATGACAGACACAAAACATAATGAAGCAAAGCAGACTATAATGCGCCCGAGTATGAGACAAACTGTATATACGCAGCTTATTACATCTATAAAATTATCTAGTATCCATCTGCTTGTCCAACACTAAATTATATTCTCCACAACTATGTTTCTGGTCAATCATTGCGATCCAGTGACCAAAACCTCCTGTCTGTCCACAAATCTATCAAATCTGCTGGGCATTGCCTATACTCGTACTATGTTGCTAAGGCCTAGAACTCCTTACCTTTATCCATCAGGTCAATACCAACCCTCATCCCTCAAAACCACTCTGAAAGACATCCTAGCCAAAAGCTGTCTCTCTCTTCTTGCTCAACACCAGGACAAATTGTATTCCTAAATGTGAACAAATACCCACTCATACCTTAAACCTCCTTGCTCTCCCTTCTTCACTCACTTCCTTATTTCTATCATTTTCTCTTCTCTGGCTTTTTCTCTAAATATACCATAAACCTGGCTTTCCACCACTTCATGTTGCAATTCCTGTTTATATTACATTAACATACCTTTAATTTCTGTATAAACTGGCTAAAATTTCCTAAATATTAAATCATTGTCATAATTTGTATCTAATCTTAACCAAGGTTTTCATATTATGTCTAATTTGGTATAAGTTTTTTAAACTGTAGATAGTTTTGTATTATCTTTGAAAATTGTAAAATTACTGTTTTTAAAATGTTTTGTAATACTTTGGAGCTTTTCTCCCTAGGCCTCCATTGAAAATGGACTCCTACCCAGTCGGACTTTCCCAGTAATCAAATGTCAATAAATAAATATTCCAAAGGAACAGCTTGTATAGCAGTGTGTGTAATGTAAGACAATGACTTAAGGACATCAGACGTGTAATGCAAGAAGCAGAAACGTTGCTCATATTTGTGCAGCATAACAAATGAGAGCTAGTGGTACAACCAGCCTTACATATATTAAATATCCAGCTCCCAGGAGTAATCAGACTTGGTGAACATGTTGTTGGATAGACCCTTATATCAGCATAGACACTGTGATGCATTTGTGGTGTCTCAACAAATAAATAAATAAACAAACAACATGATGTACTGTAGAATGTATACTGCATGGCACGCAAAACACCCCAAAGATTAAACAAAATTCTTGCATTTATTTATTTTTTTAAACAGCTTTATTGAATTATCACTTATGACATAGGTAAACGTACATTTGAATAAAAGATGCACAGTTACATACATTATACATCACATATGTTCTTCTGTAGAATATAATCAATCCAACATTACATAAATTGGTCAGTTCTTGCCTTCCCTTAAACCTCATTCCTCCTCCAAAACATTTTTCTGCATGCATTGATCCCACAGTTTCCATTTTTTCTATGTAATTTGCTCCTATCCTTTTCTAAAGATCCCACTTAAAATTCATGTGTTTATTGAACCATACTTCCACACACATGCATGGCTGACATGAAAGCATTCACTCTTCATGTGTGCCATACGGATGCATCCAGACACTTCTGAACTGTATGACAGTTCCCTTCATGCTGCTGTTGCTCCCCACTCTCACAGCAGGGGACATCCTTTCAGTGATACACATTCTAAATCTGGGTGAAGATCCTTAAAACATGAAGTAAAGTTTCAAATCACAGCCTTCATTTGTGACACAGTTGACATGCAGTTCACAATGAGTTCATTTCTAATTTAAATGTTGATGTCTTTGAAGGTGGTTTTCCCACAGTGATATGGTATGCAGTACTGCCATTAAATATTAATTTGGTTTCAGTGGCCCATATGGTGCATGTCTGACCTTAACAACAGACTGAACAATAATCTTATATAATACTTTCATCCTTTGGAATAAGTGGGTAATGGCAAATATGCCACACAGGCATGTAGGCACATACTACTGAACCACAGGTAGCTTACTGATGGGGTTGTCATATCAATGAGATGCTTCCATAAGCAAAACAGAACATAAACCACACCAGTCCTGACAGACACAGCATCCTGTGAAGGGCAGCCAGCACTGATGATTACTTGTCCACATGTGTGGGGTACACATGCACACACCAGAAAGTCAGCAGCACAGTTCAGATGCAAAAAAAAAATCATGTAAGTATCAGCATGCATGTGTTTGTGAGCAAAGCTAACCCCACAACAATGGCAGGGAACCTATACACTGTTGAGGCAAGATAGGTGTGCTGAGCTAGTCCACATCATTGCAATACCAGCAAGACTTGTGCACAGCTATATAAACATGTGCTGCTAGTAACTGTGGCCCAGTGGCAGGCATGTGTGACACAGCCATGTCAAGAGAATGAAACAGTGCACTGCAAAATGGCAGCACATTATAGTGGGTACTCAGTGACACTAATCAGGATATAAAAGGAAGGTACATTATCAAGCACAAATCAGAAAGCAGCTTCTACTGTGTAACCCGGCATCCTTATCTTGCCAGCTATATAAATAGAAGATATCAGGTCCATTCACAAAGAATACATGCCATATGTCTGTGTAAAGTTCAAAATGATGTGAAAATTACTGAACCTACACACATTGCCAACATACTGGCTGACAGGTTCAGTGCAAACTTCTCCCCCCCTCAAAAGGAGAGATATCTATTCCAGAGGATTGTAGCCCCCCAAACATCTCCAACGCCCAGGTGAGAACTGCCCTCACTAAGGCAAAAAACACAGCATCCATGGGACCGGATGGTGTCCCCGGCTGTGTGCTTCATGAACTCAACGAGGAATTAAACCCACAGTTAGGACAGCTGTTTAATCTTAGCCTCACCTCAGGATACGTACCCAAGGAGTGGCGCACGGCGACTGTGGTCCCACTTCATAAGGGCGGTGCCTCCACAGACCCTGGAAATTACCGCCCCATTAGCTTGACAAGCCTTATCTGCAAAGCCATGGAGAGGATCATAATGGAACTCATAAATAAAGACATAGGGAACTTGCAGACTTTGGATCCAACCCAGTTTGGCTTTGTCAAAGGCAGATCCTGCCTCTTAAACTTGGTTGACTTTTTGAGACAGTCACCAAGGCCATTGATGAGGAAAGGCAGTCCATACAGCCTACCTCGACCTGACAAAGGCCTTGACACAATACCCCACTCAGGTATCATCGAAAAACTCATCAGCTTGAATGTAAACCCATACATCACAAGATGGGTTGCAAACTGGCTAAGTGACAGAACCCACAGGGTCAGAGTTGCTGGAGCCATGTCAGACTCAAAGCCTGTCACAAGTGGTGTCCCACAGGGCTCAGTCCTGGGTCCACTCTTGTTCGGCATCTACTTTTCTGAAGTACAAGCAAACACAGGAGGGTTATGGCTGACAAAGTTTGCAGATGACTGCAAACTGGGCCATAGTCGAAAACACATCTGACACAGATATCCTCCAGAAGGGCCTCACAGAAACGGATAACTGGTGCCAGAGCCATGGCCTGAGGTTAAACGCGACAAAAATGCATAGTCATACCCTTCGGGAAAAACAAGGTTACCCCTAGCTACCATATAGGTGGCAATCCACTGAGCACAGAAAAGTCATCAGGGATCTGGGGACCCAGGTTGACAGTAGCCTTCGCTTGACACTCATGTTGCTAAAGTAGTTAGGAAAACCTTCTATATCGCCCACCTGATCATGAAGGGATTCACATCTAGATCAAGGGAGGTCATCGTCCCCTGTACTCATCACTCATTAGACCTATGATTGAGTACAATGCCCGTTCGAATGTATCTGACCAGACACCTGCTGCAGCTTGAAAGGCCCCAAAGCGTTCCTCACCAAAAGGATAAAGGGTCTCAAAATATGTCTTATGCTGCCCGACTGAAAGAACTCCAGCTCTATTCAGTCTCATACCGCTTGCTCAGAGGGGACCTGTGCCTGACATATAAGGCCATGTCAAACCCAGATTTGATGAATATGCTTCACCTCAAAAATCTAGATCCCTCAGAACCACAAGGGCGGAGACTTAAACCTTGACACGGTTATAAATAGAACGTGCTGGAGGGACAGATTCATCACCCAGAGACTCCCTATGCTGTGGAACAAAATCCCGGTACATGTGAGGCAGAGCACCTCTCTGGCCTTGTTCAAGAGGAATCTTGACCAATGGATGGGAGATTGCAGATATACCCCAGGGATTACCTCAGTGTCACTGCTTGACAGAGGCACAGCAAAATGATAGGCATAGTTTTTATTCAAACTAAAGGGGTGGCGAAAGCCACATAACTATGGGCTAGGCTTATAAATGCCCTTGGGCAGATAGCCTAGTATGAACCTATGAACCTATAAAGCATAGCTGTCATAGCACATGCAGCAAATTAAAACATGGAAATAAACTGTTAAATCTCCATTGACCATATGTTACTTTTTATGACAGTGTTCCAAAAGCAGCGAGACATCACAATGGCCTACAAACCCATCAAACCATGTGCTGTGACTTCACCTATATGGATACAGAGGTATGCTCCCAGTAAAGTACAGTTGTGTACACTTACCAGAAATGTAGATGTTCGAGTGTATTCACTGTTGCAGTCATCACATTTGGGTTATCTGCCTGCAGGTAGCCCTCAGCCAGCCTGAATACCAGAGTCTTGGGATTTCTGCAATGGATGCTGTCACTTCTTCCATGACGTCAGGTCGTCAGGGGTATAAAACATGCAGCCGATGCCATTACATCAGTTTTTCTTGCCCCAGATGTCAGGTGCCCCCAAAATATGAAGCAATTATATGGTGCAGAACACCCCCAGCAAAAAGCAAATACACATAGTATAAGATATGCCAAACCAAAAAAGATCGTTGAAAGCAAAGACAATCAGGGGGCTGGAGGGAGGATAACCAGGACTGCAACAGTGAATACACTCGAACATCTACATTTATGGTAAGTGTACACAACTGTACTATGTTCTTCATGTTTCATTGTAGCAGTCATCACATTTGGGTTGATTCCTAAAGCTAAGGAAGGGTGGAGGTAGATTAAGAAGCATTAGGCCTGGCAATCAGGCCCTGTAAGACAGCTGTGGCAAATCCAGCTCTGGATTTAGAAAAGATAGGCCAATGATAATGCTTGGTGAAAGTGTGTACTGAGCTCCAGGTTGCAGCTTCCAGGATGTCCTTGGTAGTGACTCCTATGAGAAATGCAGTAGAGGTAGATGTAGCCCTAGTGGAATGTGTTCTTATCCCCTGTGGGGTAGGCGTTTCATGGTGCTTGTAGCAGAAATGGATGCAGTGTGCTATTCATTTAGATATGGTTTGCTTTGAAATGGCCTTCCCCTCTGCCTCTGCAGCAAAGCTGACTAGCAGCTGGTCAGATTTTCTGAAAGGCTTAGTCCTGTCCAAATAGAATCTACGCTGTCTGTGCACATCTAGAGAATGCAGTATCCTTTCCCCTTTATTTTAAGGATTAGGGAAAAAAGTAGGCAAATGAATGGACTGGTTTAAAGCCACACTAGACACCACCTTGGGCATAAAAGATGGGTTAGTCCTGAGGGAAACCCTGTCCGCATGGAAGATAATGAAGGATTCCACTGCCATAAGGGCCTGCAGTTCAGACACTCTTCTTGCTGAAGTGCTGGCTAGAAGTAAACTGTTTTCCATGAGAGGAATTTCAACTCTACTGTAGCAGCCGGTTCAAAGGGGGAAGTGTAAGTTTTTCCAATACAAAGGTAAGGTCCCAGGCTGGAGTGGGAGCTCCCCTGGGGGGGGGGGGGTCTTACATTTTTGGCCCCTCTAAGGAACTGTTTTACCAGAGGATGAGAGAAGAGGGGAGGCTCAGTATTATAATGAGCCAAGATGGCAGAGGTATGAATCTTAATTGAAGAGAAGGATAGGCCCTTGTGGAGCATTTCTGTTAAGTAATCTAGTATATGAGGTAAGCTGGGCACAGCTGTGGCCATCCCTGGAGACTGGCTCCAGGAACAGTATGTTTTCCATTTTTCTGAATAGGATTTTCTAGTACTAGGCCTCCTTGCCTCAAGAATGACATCCAGCACCTGCTTACTGAAGGTTGCTAGAGGTGAGTTCAGGGGATTAGCCAGGCTGCAAGGTTCAGGGTCTGAAGCTGAGGGTGCAGAATTTGCCCCCCCCCCTGCTGGGACCTTAGGAAAGGGGTCTGAAGCAGGTGCCATGGTTGTAGCACTGTCAGACTGCACAAAAGAGGATACCAGTGCTAGTGTGGCCAGTCTGATGTAATCAGGATTGTCCTTGGCTTGTCCTGTTTGATCGTTAGTAGAAACTTCAAGAGGAGAGGCAGAGGGGGAAAGGCATAGACTGAGAGGATTTCCCAGGAAAAGGACAGGGCATTCACCTTTCAAGCTTGGCTGTGGGGAGTTCTGGTGCAGTATTTGTTCAATTGATAGTTCTGAGGGGAAGCAAACTGGTCCACCTCTGGTGTCCCCCATCTGTTCCCCAAAAGTTTGAATATTTTGGGTTCCAGTTTCCATTCGTGTGGGTCCATGAGATTTCTGCTTAAGTCATCTGCCAGTGAATTTAGTTTGCCTGGCAGGAATTGAGCTTGTAGGTGCACTTGGTTGCTCAAGGCTGTGTTCCACAGAGCCATGGCTAGTCTGCAGAGTGGGTAGGAATGTGTTCCCCCCTGCTTGTTTATGTACCACATAATTGTGGTGTTGTCTGTCTTTACCAATAGATGTCCTGGAAAAATAAGGCCCTTGAAGGCTGTCAGAGCATTCTGTACAGCTAACATTTCTTTTTGATTGATATGCAGGTGCATCTGGTTTGGGTTCCATTTGCCCTGAATGCACTGCCCTGCCATGTGAGCCCCCCATGCATAGTCTGATACGTCTGTTGTTAGGGTTTGGGTGGCAGGGGGTAGAGTGAAAGAGAGTCCCTTGTTGTGGTTGCAGGCCTCTGCCCACCAAAGGAACTCTGCCCTCAGACACGGAATGATAGGAATTATTGTTTCCAGGTCCTGAGAATGTTGACACCATAGACTTTTTAGATACCATTGAAGTTTCCTCATATGCAGTCTTGCATATGGAATTAACAGAATGCAAGAGGCCATGAACCCCAGAGCTTGCAGTATTTTCCTTGCAGATAGCTGGGTTTTGGTGGCCAGTAGGTTGAAGTAAGTTGTCAAATAAATTTGTTTCTCTGGAGTAAGGAATGCCATCTGGGAAGTTGTGTTCAAGCTTGCTCCCAGGAATACAATCTGTTGGCAGGGTACTAGGTGTGATTTCTTTTCGTTGATGGTGTACCCCAGTGAAGTTAGAAGTCTCTTTACAAATGCCAGGTGTGGTAGTAGCAAGTCCTGACTTTCCGCCTGAATCAAGAAATCGTCCAAGTATGGGTAAATCTGAATACTTCTCTGTCTGCAAAAAGCAATGGCTGGAGTTAGGCACTTTGTGTATACCCTGGGTGCAGTAGATAAGCCAAAGGGAAGTGCAGAGTACTGATAGTGCATAGAGCCTGCCCTGAAGCGAAGGTATTTCCTGCAAGATTCCCTTATGGGGATGTGCAGGTAAGCTTCTTTTAAGTCTAGGGTTGCCAGCCAGGCATCCTTGGCTAGCATAGGAACCAGCTGTTGGAGAGTTAGCATTTTGAATTTTAGAACCACTAGAAAGGTGTTGAGAATAGATAAATCCAGGATAGGACGCCAGGAGTATTCTTTTCTGGGAACCAGGAACAGTCTTGAATAAAAGCCTTGTCCCCTTTGTTCTGCTGGGACAGGTTGAATAGTCTTGATGCTGAGGAGAGAAAGTACTTGCTTTTGGGCCTCTGCCCACTGGTTTGGGGGGAGGTCTGGCCATCCACTTAGGGTTGGGAGTTTGTGGAAGTGGAAACTGTATCCTAGGGAAATAATGTTTAAAACCCATTTGTCTTGGGTAATGTATTCCCAGTTTTTTGCATGCAGGGCGAGTTTTCCTCCTAAAGGTGCAAGTACTTGAGCAAGGCTTGGCGGAGTTAAGGATAAGTCATTGTGCAAGTTTACCATAGGGGGGTGGCTTACTACTTCCTGTTTTGGATCTGGGAGCACCCCACTGCTTTGATCTATGCATAACCTGAGACTGAAGTCTTGGGGGTCTGCTGACACTGGGTTTGGACTGAGAAGGCCTGGAAGGGACTGGAAAGGACCCGTTCTTTGAAGGCCAATACCTACTGAATCTAGGCGGCTGTATTTGTAAGAAATCTTTAACAGTTTGCATAGATTTAGCTTTCTCCTCTATCCTTTTGAGAACTTCTTCTGCTTTATTGCCAAATAGGTGCTCTTGGTTTAAGGGGGCATCCAGTAATTTTGCTTTGACATGATCTGGCAAGTTTTGTTCCTTAAGCCAAGCATGCCTTCTAAGAACAAACACAGACAGCAGCCTTACAAGATGCATCTAAAGCATCAAAACCACACTGCAAAGTATGTTTACCAACTTGGCCAGCAGAATGCATTAACTCTTGTAAATCTTTGTGTTCTGCACAGTCAGGACTCAACATAATTTTCTGTTTAATTAGCCCCATAATATGCTGCTGATACTTTAACATTTGAAACTGGCAATTTAAAGCCCTAATGGCCAAAGTAGCAGAGGTGTATACCTTCTTACCCCATCTGTCTAAACCCTAGAATCCCTGTCAGAAGGGGTAGGATTCTTGGCAGTAGTAGCCTTAATGCCTTTTGGTCCTTGGGAAATGGCCACTGGATCCGCAGTAGGATTCTTGAAAAGGAATTTGTGAGAGTCAGGTACTCTATAGTACCTGTTAGGTTTCCTGGCAAAGTATCCGGGGTAAGGCTGGATTCCAAGAAGACATCATCTACAATCTCCAGAGCAGGAGAGATAGCTAGAGGCCTGTGCTGAGGCAGGTTTAAAAATTCCCTGAGTCTCTTTTTGGACTGAGAGTAGTCCTGGCTTTCCCAGTGGAAATACTCCCTAAGGGTATGCAGGGTTTCACCAAAAGAAAAATCTTCTGGAGGGGAAGCAGAGGGAATGGAATCCTCTGCATCAGAATCCTCATAGGTAGATAATGGTATCTCCTGGTAGTCAGAAGGAACAGAGATATCAAATTCCTGATCGGAAGAATCAGAAGGAAAATCAGTTCTAGGTCACTTTGAGGGGAAAGGCTGGCTTCCCCTAATTAAGGTAATAAGGTCTTCAGCCATTCTAATCATTTGTTTTTGAGGCCTGTGGGCCTGAGAATGTGCTTTGGTCATCAGTTTCCTAGGTGTAGTGCGAACTTTAGGCCTGAGAAATTCAGTATTTTTGGCTTGAAATGAAGTAGTCGGTTTAATATGGAAATTGGTAGGCCTGAATACACCCTCAAAAGCTGGTGCCTGCACAGTGGCTCCGGACCCATCCTAGGTAGAGACATCCGCTGGTTCCATAGTCGAAGAAGCATCTTGTGGCACACAGGACTCCGAATGGGTATCAGTAGAGGCCTGCAAATCTGTAGAAGCAGGTATCAGGGACTGCAAAAGCACCTCACTGAGTACCGGCGGACTGGCGACTAGCTTAATGGTAGCATCGTCGGCAGTTTTGGACCTATGCGGTTTGTCTCTGTCTTTATCCTTACGTTTTTTTCAGAAGATTGGTGGTCGGATGGCTTACTGATGCCATTTTGGAGTACGGAGATCGAGAGCGAAAGTATTTAGCTACAAAAATTGCCCAACGACAGATAGTTCGGGTGTTGAACAAGGCACAAAACTGACAGCAAGGGACGTCGTGGTCTGGGCCTAAACAGGTGATGCAGTAAGAATGAAAATCTCTATGAGGTATTTGCTTTCCACAGGCAAGACAATTATTAATTTTTTCTGACATCAGTTAGAGCAAGAAAAAAGGATCCCCAATGGGGTACTTATCTTTTAGAAGACCTCAGGTCTGAAACTCGAAAAAGAAAATTTCAGGAGTCGGCCGACTGGCACTTGCAAACTGCTTCTGCTTCGGGCACCGCACGGCAAGAAAGACTGGTGTAATGGCGTCGGCTGCATGTTTTATACCCCTGACGACCTGACATCATAGAAGAACTGACAGCATCCAATGCAGAAATCCCAAGACTCTGGTATTCAGGCCGGCTGAGGGCGACCTTCAGGCAGATACCCAAATGTGATGACTGCAACAGTGAAACACGAAGAACATCTGAAAAACAGTACCTCAATATGAGGCTTATCAGTCATGTGTAAAGTGAAGAAGTATTTGCAATAGAGCAAAAACAATGCACAGCTGCATGTTCAATGTCAACCACAACAGTACTTCAGTCCTGTTTGAGCCCTGAAGGTTGCCATAAACACTTCATTAGACATATGATAAGCACAATACTCCCACTGGTACTAGACTTGTTTTGACCAGAATCCTAATTCCACAAAATATATTTATTTGTACTCAGCAGTACTAAACTGTTTTTTTTAAGTACAAAAAGGATCATTCCAAATGTACCCAAAGAAACACTGATTTCATGTAAACACACAATACATGTGTTAATAAAGGTTTTTGCTGGGGGCAAGCACCCTTCTATCCTCCATCTCCTTACATCATTAGTCTCACATTCTCACTCCAAGGTCACAAGAAGCATCAATAATTAAAACAAAATCATTTGTTTTTTCCCCCAGGATATCATGATCTCAGAGAAAGAATAATTCTTCAAAGAGCAAGTGAGCATACTTTGCCACAATTTGTAGTAAGCAGCAAAACACAAACAACACATCTGAACAGTCCAACTCAAGCAAATTAATAAAAAGAAATTCATGTTTGAGAATTTGTGAAAAAATATACATATTTTCTTGGAGCTATGGTACGATAGCTGATTACAGATATTCTTTATTAGATGCTCACAGGGTAGTGAACTGACCCACAAACTATTTTCAGTGTAAATCTGAGCCCAAAGGCACATACATTTATACATTATATAACATTTGTTCAGGTTTAAGAAATATTACATTCATTGGCAAAAAATATCCAGTGCTATTCTTTTCAATAGATCCAGCATACATTCTTTTTTTGCAAACATAAAAGAAAATGAAAAACAAACAAATATATGTATTTGCAACCAAGGGTGTGTGTGTGTGTGTGTGTGTGTGTGTGTGTGTGTGTGTGTGTGTGTGTGTGTGTGTGTGTGTATATATACATATATATATATATATAAGTTTCAAGACAGGTGAAATCAACCAGTAAATGCTACTTTTTGTTACCAACTGAAATGGAAATGAAAACATGCAGATATGTACACTCGCAACTGGATGTGTATACAGTATTAATGCAGTTTTGAGGGTTAGCTTCAAGACAAATGAGATCAGCCAGTAAGCACGAGTAATTGTAGAAATCAACCAGGTATTCTTTCATTTATTTGTTGAAATCTAAAGACATTTGTTTTCTAATAGTCACAGGCAGGCTGTTTTATTTTTCAGGTAGAACTTTTCTGAATTCCTTCTCTCCCAAAAATAGGGTGAACATAGAATACCTCTCAACTGTACAGATTTTCGCAGAATGTCCTGATTTATGCCTTAGATTTTGGTCCGTTTTTCATAAAATTGTGTTTTTCTGGCAAATTAGTGGTAAATTATTAAAGATTTAAGTTTGAAAATAATGATAGACATTTGAGTTTCAGATATTATACCCTTCAAAAAATTCATGCTAATGCAAAGCCTATTATTCTATAAACTTTCTAAGTCTGTAAGACTAATATTTAAAAAATGTCCCTATTTTGGGCCTTTGTCCCACTTTTACGTATGGCTTTGTCCAGATTTCTTGCTCTAAGAGGTTGAGAGGTAGTTAGCCCACACTGGTCAGTAGAACTGAGTAGTGACATAATTTTATTGAAAGCTTGATTCTAAGGGTGGACAGTGTTTTACATAGAGTAACTTAAATGTTAGGATATTTAAAAGCAAGGTGGCTCTGAGTGTGATATGCAGATAGTGTGCTTTTGCTTTGTTAAATATGGATGTTACTTTGGGTTAGGTAGAGAAACAATTTAATTGGTTTTATTAAGAGTAGCCTGCAGTAAAAAAGGTATTATCAAGGAGATGAAAAGCCAGGAATGATACTGAATTTGAGTGTTGCATGAAACACACTGACATCAGTTAAGTAGTAGCACATCTGCAGTGAACATACACTGCTTTGGCTCTGCATGACCACACCACAGCCCAGAACAAAGGAGACACTGGAAGTCAATGCCTGTGACTGGCCAGCATGTCTTGTAATGCCCCAGGAAAGTGGTGCCAGTTCTCATTAACTGCTCCCAGAAAGCTCAGCAACACACACAATTCTATTAGGAGACCTTCCCAGATGCATCAATGCAATTTGCTAAAAAATTTCAAATGACGTTCAGTGCCTCATAGGGCCACTTTTCTTCTAAGTAGTCTAATTCACAAGATGCTAAAACACAGTCACTGTCCCCTTTTAAGAGAGACACTACCTTTACAAGACAAGTCTTATGTATACAGAAGTACACAGGACAACAATTTCTGTCCAGTAAGTCCTCTATTTGAAACTGCTATAGATGAAAAAGTCTTCTCTAGGCTGGGACCTGCTACCTGGAATCACCTGTCTACAGACATCAAAAATCTAGAAACCATTCAAAGATGAAATACCAAAACCGAAACCAAACAAACTGAAATAACGGATGGCAAGCTAATAGCCACCAAACTGGAAGAACAAGTATTTTATTTGAACACTGAGATAAAATAAAACAATAAAAAGTTCCTCTGTTAATCCACAAGTAATCCACAAGTAAGTGCTTTTGTTTAATATCTATTAAACTTCGTCAGACAATGCATCAATTGACATCACTTCCTTTTATACTAAACTTCATTCATTAAAAAGGAAACACATGACTCTACCAATATTAAAGCATTCCTCTACCTCTGCGATTGAAATGAAACAAATCTAAACCAAATAGCTGATGTTAATACATATTATATACTCTCCTTATAAATAATTAAGACTCTAAAATGCATATACTGTAAAGAAAGAATGGAAAACATAATACAAAATACATATACGTATATAGCAACTAAAGAGCATTAAAATACATGAATTACATGCATTACATGTTAAAGATATAAAAAAAATGCTAAATATTATGTATATGTATATGTACATATTAAAATGTAAATGTATTTGTACATATTAAATGCTGTGCTAGTATATTTTATTATATTATATTTTATGAAAAAAAAATATATATATATATGTATATATATATATATATATATTTTGTAAAAAATCCCTAAAAAATTGTTGTGTTTAATAGTGTATGAATCTTTACGCTAGTATCTATGTTTAATATAGCAATATAGATACTATCGCTATACTTAAACAATTTATCTAATCTATCAGCTTCATAATGGACTGATATACTTACTTACAATGTTAAAAAAATATATGAATACAAATTGATGTTAAGAATAATTATATTAATAATTTACTTATAAATATTAAATATATAAATTAATTAATAAATTATTAAATAGCCATGTATATACACTAATTATATTATTTTATATTATTACTACTAATCTCTATGATAGGTTAATAAAAATGTTATATATGTAAAAAAGAAAATCAATTTAAATTTTATATATATAAATTATACTATATCTCAATCTGTTATCTTATTTCTATTTAATGCCTTTAATTTTAAAATAGGAGCTATTGAGCTATGTTCATTTATACCTGGCCATGTATCAGCTTGTGTTACTTTGGGTTACGCAGAGAAACAATTTAATTGGTTTAATTAAGAGTAGCCTGGAGTAAACAGGTATTATCAAGGAGATGAAAAGCCAGGAATGATACTGAATTTGAGTGTTGCATGAATCACACTGACATCAGTTAAGTAGTAGCACATCTGCAGTGAACATACACTGCTTTGGCTCTGCATGACCACACTGCAGCCCAGAACAGAGGAGACACTGGAAGTCAATGCCTGTGACTGGCCAGCATGTCTTGTAATGCCCCAGGAAAGTGGTGCCAGTTCTCATTAACTGCTCCCACTCCCAGAAAGCTCAGCAACACATACAATTCTATTAGTAGACCTTCCCAGATGCATCAATGCAATTTGCTAAAAAATTTCAAATGACGTTCAATGCCTCATAGGGCCACTTTTCTTCTAAGTAGTCTAATTTACAAGATGCTAAAACACAGTCACTATCCCCTTTTAAGAGAGACACTACCTTTACAAGACAACTCTTATGTATGCAGAAGTACACAGGACAACAATTTCTCTCCAGTAAGTCCTCCATTTGAAACTGTTATAGATGAAAAAGTCTTCTCTAGGCTGGGACCTGCTACCTGGAATCACCTGCCTACAGACATCAAAAATCTAGAAACCATTCAAAGCTTCAAAGATACCCTTAAACAGCATCTCTTTACAGAATCTGCTTGCAACTGTTACCATGACAATGGTTGGGTAACTCACCATCTCATATCCTGAATAACAGAAAACATTTAATAAACATTTCTCAGCCTCCTAATTTGACATCTTAGATATTTTACATGCATCTATGAGTTTATGCATTTTATGTATGTTTGCGCAGTATTTTATGCATATCTTAGCTTGCATTTTGTATATATGTTTTTCTCAATGCACTCTGAATGGATCTTTTAAACTTTCACTATCTGCATTCAGTCTTATCATTATGTTCTGAATTTTGCTATATGTTCATTTTGTATATAATATTGTTGCTTGAAAGACAGTGATGTATTTTCTGCTCTTTGATTTTGGTTGTACCTGAAAAGGGTCAATAGACCAGTCCACTTACCCAGTGAACAAATAGTTATTAATAATTAAATAAATATGTTGTACATGCAGCTGTGATGGACGTGAGTCACAAATTCCATCAGCAGAGACCAACATAAACATAGTGCAAGAACAAGTAGCAGATCTAGCCCCCCCCAAAAAAAAAAATATACTCACATATCACCTAGTTGTGGACCAGTGAGTTAGCACATAAATTCCAGAATTTGATGGGAATGCTAGAAACAGTTTACCTTTAAAATGTTGACTGTATATAGTCGATCGTCCACACCACCGAAACATTTCCACGAAACCCCCGTACCTCCGAAACTTCACAAAGGCAAAAAAACATCAAATGTCGACATTTCCGACCATGCCACACCTACAAACAAGTGCTTACTTTGGTCAAAAAGGGGAAAGATATTTGCAGTTCGGAACATTGGCATCGAGGTTTTGAGAAGGCACATTTCGGAGTTCTCAGAAGCAGGCTCGGCATTCCGATCATCAACATTTTGAAGGTAAACCACTAGAAACACATATCACCAAATGAAATATTACTTTTCATTTTGATAGTAATCATTTTGTAAGTTTTGTTAAAATATTTTTTAGATTTCTATCTGTGTGACAAATTCAGAAAACTGTCCTCGGTTAAGGAAAAAAACAAGAAAAATTGGCTTGGATGCTGGGGAGTCTTGTTAATATTTTGGTGTAGATTTAGGTCTTTATTGTAGGTGTTTATAGAAGCACTGATTTTTGTGAAGAAATAGGAGATCAAATAAGAGTGTGTCTTTCATGGTTTGAAATGCTAGACACAAGTCACCTGAGAGCAGCTGGGAAGCTATTAACTCATAAACTTGAATGAATCCACAGAGGCTAAAGCTCACCCAAAGGTACTTTATTGCAACAAAAATCCACAAGAACTCACAAGGACTCCACAAGGACTCCACAAGAACTCCACCACAACTGACCTAGGTTTCGTCCACAATGACTTCATCAGAGTGTGGTGAAATATATATGCACGCCCAGATTAAAATGCAAATGAAAGCAATAATTCAATTGTTCAATTTATCAATCAGTAAAAACAGAACACAACCAAAGACAAAATCCATACAGCTGCACATATAAACATACTAAAACTACCTGCATTATTACCCAAGAATTAAAAGCAAGTATAAATATTTATATAGTAAAATATATATGTGTGCAAATGTTTAGTATGAAGAAATAAGTGCAAAATAAAAAATGGAAAATGAAAATAATAATGAAGAAAAATGAAATGTGAATGAAAAAATAAAGGAATGTAGATATGTTACGTTGAAAAAATATGTAAAAAATGTATATGTATGTATGAATGTAGATAAGTATGAAATAACCCTTCATATTGTAAAAGATAAACGGGGATCCACAAAAAATGTATGGATATATAAATGTATAGGAATATATACAAATGTATTGTGTTATGTTGATGGAATTGAAAATAATAATAAAAAGCATATATTAATAAACTAATCAAAAATTAATGAATAAAATGTTGAATGTTGGCTAAAGAAACAACGTAACGTTGTGTGTAAAAGCATTAAAAATCCAGTGTCAACCTGTCAAATATTTAAGCTTTAATAAAGGCTTTAAGGAAATAAATTCATTCAAACCAGGATATTGATGCGCATATAATCTGAGTTGCCATTTCAGTTCACAAACATCAAGATGGCAGTCAGTGACTCTACCCTGTTGGTCCTTAACCAATTGCTGTATGACAAAAAACTTAAAAAAGTGGTTACTGTGGGCCATAACGTGCCTAGCTAATGCATTAGTGACCTTAAGATGTCTTATATCCAACATATGTTCATTGATTCTTTCCCTAAACCGTCTACATGTTTTTCCCACATAAAATGCCCTACACAACTGGCATTGGGCACCATAGATAACATTTTGGGAGTAACAATCAAAATGCCCCTTAAAGTTAATAAATTTATGATTAATCATGAATTCTTTCCCTGTTGTTAAAATGTGTTTGCATGTCAAGCATCTCCCACATTTGAAATTGCCCAAATTTTTATTTGAACTGTTCTTGTCTGACCTAACACTACTCTCGAAGATGTCCTTAAAGGTCTTATCCTTCCTAAAAATGAACTTAAGTTTGCACTTGGCTAGCCCTGAAAACTCATTAAGTTTAGAAAAAGCTGCCCAATTCTTCTCAATTAACTTCGTGATATACTCAGCATCAGCATTGTAAGTCAATACGTACAGAAAATGTTCTTTGAAATGAATGTTACTAGTCCCATATTCACCTGTACCAGTAAAAAGATCTTTTTTATTTTTCAGGATGGGAACATAAAAACCTCCATCCCTTTTGGTTTGAACCTCGTATCTGATCTCGTCACACATACATTTGGGATAGCCCCTATTCAAAAATAATTGGACCATAAAGTCTAATTCTAACTGGAAGTCCACCTCCTCGCTGACCATACAGGCTGCTCTTACCATTTGCTCTTTGATAATAGCTTTCTTTTGGTTATTGGGATGCCAGCTATCAAAATGTAAATAAGAATTCGAGAAGGTGGGCTTCCTGTATATGTTAGACACCAAACATTCCCGCACTCTATCAAATGTCAACTTAATGTCCAAATAGGAAATATTGTCATTGTTGACCTCGTGTGTGAACTTCAAGAACCAAACTGTTTGATTTAAATATCCAATAAAAGCTTCCAGAATGGAATTCTCACCTTGCCAAATAATGAATATATCGTCCAAATATCTAGTATAAAACTTGATGTATGGGCAAAATTCACTGTTGAACACATAATTGGACTCCCAATATGCCATAATATAATTGGCATAAATGGGGGCGCAAGCCGCCCCCATAGCAACACCTGTAGACTGTCGAAAATGATGTTCCTCAAAAAATAAAAAATTATTATTTAATACCAATTCCATTAATTTAACATATAAATTTATGTGCTCCTGATTGTACATGCCTGTTGCAAAAAGTTGTTCCTCCAACCACTCAAGCCCTATCTCATGTGGGATACATGTAAAAAGATTAGTGACATCAATAGTAACAAAGCACACAGTGTCTTGTATTTCAAGTTTTTTAATTTTGTCTAAAAATTGCCACGAATCCTTTGTAATCTGAGGAAAACACGGTAAACCAAGTTTTAATTTATTGTCTAAAAATTGACTAATAAAGGAGGTTTTGCTTCTCTTCCTGTCCACAATCGGCCTAAACCTGACGTTGTTTAGGCCTTTGTGGATTTTGGGGATTCCAAAAATCCCGCTTACTACTGGTGTACTGTTAGACATAAAGTCGTACTCGTTCTCATTAATTTCCCCTTGAAAAAGCATATCCTCTAACATCAAATCAACCTTTTTAAAGGCTATGTTGATTTCATTCCTGCTAACTTCCATATAATTATCCTCCATAAGCATGCCTAACATCACACTAACATAATCAACCTTGTCCACTATAACAACACCACTACCCTTATCGGGTTTCATTATACGTATACTGTGGGTATTCCTTAAATGGTCAAGGATTTCATAATCTTCCTTGTTCATATTGTTCAAAAAAGTATACTCTCTGTTGTCAATATACTGCCTAATATCTTGCTCACATAAATTCTAAAAAAATTCAGTAATTTTGTTGTAAGGCGGATTGAAAGTACTGGGTTTTTTCAAACTTGTTTCAACACAAGCACCCTCCCCAGTTCTGTCGTTACCAAAATATAAAGCCAAATTTAATTTCCGTGTAAACATTCTGAGATCAATAAGTGTATCAACAATATTGGCTCTCCTACAAGGAACAAAATTAAACCCTTTGGACATAAGTTCAGCATGTTTGTTGTCCAGGTTGACACTAGAATAATTAAAAATTTTAAAATCATTTGCCTTGTTGTTAAGTATAATAGGATTACACAGTATCTCAGTGTTGCCATCACTTGTTTCTTTGGAGCAGATAATCATATTTAACCCAACCATGTCTTGGTTGGAAATGGCAGGACTAAAAAATACATTAGGTGCGTTACTAAAATAGGTCTGTCTGAGACCACTGAAATCACCTAATGTTGAATCAAATTCTAATGATAAATTAGAGGAAACCTTGTCTTCTGTCTGTGTGTGATTATTAGATTTGTGATTATCTAGAAAAAAATACATACTCAATTGCGATAAACCTGTACTATCATCCCTGGCGAGACTAGAATCAACGTTAAATGCACTAACATCTAAAAGCACAAATTCACGATTAGAAACATTCATTACATTACAACTATCAGTGTCAAGATTCTCACAATACTCATCGACCCTATTGAAACATTCCAAAGCTGTAACTTGGTCATCCACCAAAGAAATTCCAACATTGTATTCACAGTTAAAAATGTCATTTTGTGATAAGTTCACACGTGCATTGGTATCATGTATAGTTTGCGTAGGTGCAATCGGAAAATCTGCCTCACAGCCACCATGATTGTCTTTATTGCACCCTATTGCACTAGTTTTGTCATTTAAAACAACGCAAGTGTCACTATTGTTCGTAATGTTAGACAAATACAGTTCCATCCCTTTTGTTGACAAGTTCACTGAAAAACTACTAACGTACTGGTTCAGTTCCAAACAGCCTTGTGTCTTTAAACAGACTACGCACTCATCATCACAACATGTTACTTGATGAAAATGGTAAACTTTTTTATTTACCTTCTTGAATCCCTTGTCCAGTTTTGCTCTCGTTCCGATCTCTGGGAAGGTACTTTCAGTTTTGCTCCTCCCCGATTCTCCCCGTAATCGTCCCGGGCTGGCCCCAAACGCTTTAACCTCTCCGAGCGTCTTGGACCCTCTTCTAAAGGGTCGCTCTCGCAAAAACCTGAATTATTTGGGCTCCTCACAACTTCCGGCGACGTTACGTTGGCAAAACTCACTCGTTGATTGGATGTGTTGATTAAGTGTGTAGATTTAACTCTTTCCTTATCGTCGTAAGGGTATACATGCCCAGTTTTATATATCTTTGAATCTCTTTTTAACTTGTCTAACTTTTTATTGTATATAACGTCACAACAGTTGTCAACATCTTGAACAATGTTCGAATAGTTAGTATAATACTGGTCGAAGATCAAATCTTGAGTAATTCTAGAATTAAGTGTATCCAAATCATTGACCAACTTCTCAATTTTTGTATTGTTGTATTTTACCATCAGTTCCATGATATGCACCCCAGTGGAATCAAACAATTGATGCAATTCCTTAATAATTTCTTTGTTATTCTCACACCCATTCGGGTATCTCCACAGGCGCAAACCCTTCGGTACCTGACCCAATTCGATGTTTCTATTAAGATAGTCTCCAACTGTGTCTTCTTTAATTTAAAAAGCAACCTCTCAAAATCTTTTAACAGCCCAGCCATAGGTTTGTTGATAGAACTATGATTGAACAGTACAGGTCCACTGTCATGTTGAAAATTAAAACAATTAGTAGCCCAACTTCCCCAAACTTTACATGTATTAGAAACATCAATCCTGTTGGGCCGTAGGTCACCATGTTGTCTCTGGCCAGGACTGTTGTCACCCGGAACATGAGTCCCTGTCAAAGGAACTACTGGGGTTGCCTGAGTTAAAGGTAATCCCAAACTGTGTTCACTGGAAAGAGAAGCCGAAACACAATTCTGTTTTGGTTCACTCAGTTTTTGAATTAACACAGTGTGTTCTCGAAGTTGTTCCTGGATCTGTTGCAAAAGCACCTGGATGTCAACTGGGGAGCTGTTTTCCTCCATGTCAGACAAACTACAAACCAGTGAACCAACCTCAAAAACTTGAATGAATCCACAGAGGCTGAAGCTCACCCAAAGGTACTTTATTGCAACAAAAATCCACAAGAACTCCACAAGGACTCCACAAGAACTCCACCACAACTGACCTAGGTTTCGTCCACAATGACTTCATCAGAGTGTGGTGAAATATATATGCACGCCCATATTAAAATGCAAATGAAAGCAATAATTCAATTGTTCAATTTATCAATCAGCTATTAACTCATACTTATCTTTTGGGATAGTTAAAGGATTCAAAACATTTAATTTTCTTGATTAGAAATCTTTGGGGCCTTTCCAGTTGAGTGATATGAATGGATTTATACATACCAAAGGATGCATTGTGTTCAATGTTCTGTCTGATAAGAGAAGAATATAGCGGTAAAATGACTTCACTGGCTCTTGAAGATATTCCCTTGGTAATTGACTGAGTCACATAGAAGACTTCCTGGTTATGAGAGACAGAGAGAAAGAAAGACTTGTCCACCTAAGTAACTTGGTCTCTTATGACTGTCTCTGTTTGAAGAGGAGTACCCCACTGTCTTGCAGGAATTTTGTCTTGTGAAATCTCACTTAAAGCACTCAGATCTGGTGATCAAGAGGGATAAAACTTGTGACTGTATCTAGGTAACCCTGACTCGATTAGTGACTTGGGCAAAATGATGCAGTTGACACCCGCCCACTAAGAGATGGAAGTGAGACAGAGCTGGCTATAGAATGCAGAAGTACTCTCGGAGGAAGGGCTAGAAAGCAAAAGATGTGGTGCAGAAGCAGGTGTTAGGCCCATTGAGTCTTTGTTAATTACAGTTGCTTCCAGAAGAATAATCTACTCAATAAACTGTTAATATTAATGGAATTCACCATCTTGTTGCCCATAAATGGTTTAATCTCACCCCCCATATATTTTTCTTTAACCTTTTCAATATGTCATATACCTTATACATGGATTGACTGTTTAGTCATCATTCAGACTTAGTTTGTTTGTTTGTGTCTTTCGGCTTTTTTCGGAAGGAACGCCCGTTCACGCATGTCGCCACACAGAAGACGCTCTAACTGAGAATCGAACGGGCAACGTCTAACTGTGAGGCGACAACGCTACTGCAGCACCACCTAGCTTTATTAATTAATGCTAATTATGAATAAATGAGTGCTACATTAGTTTATGTTCCACTTATAATCAGTTGAATTGCTGTTATGTGCAGTTAATGTAATATCTGTCACTGTAACTATGTAGGTTATTACACATATTTCCACATATTCTGTTTTGCAGTTACATATAACTACTAATATACAGTTCTACTCATACACTGATGTGTTAACACTGATGCTTACATAGGATACACTGACATATTCCTGTCAGCATACAATATAAAACTGATCTACTTTTACTGCCTACACTATGAGATAATATCCTGTTCTGTCATAGATAGACTGCTGTCATTTTAAGTTATTTCTGTATCTGTTGAGCCATCTTGGCCCACGACATACCTGAAGAGGGTCTTTGGTCAGTGCTCTTACCTAGTTACCAAATGTAAAAATAAAATAAAATAAAATAAAGGACATTATACCAGTGAATGCATTATTTCTCTATTAATACTTGCCTGTCTTTATATAATGTCTACCGGTTTTTAGTTTAGTTTCAAGTTCTCCCTACCAAGCTTGCTGAATATTGTGGTACTTTGTCATGGGATCACAGGACCTTCAAAATTATTTGGCATTGTTTAAACTCAGCATTCCATGTACACTAGTTAAATAATTTGTATGCAAAGCAAAAGCTGTGTTTTATTTGTTTATTTTTATTTATTTATTTTGAGAGTATTTAAGTCAATTGTGTTTTGATCTGTCACCTTTGGACCGAGTGGCGAAATAATTTTACAGAAGTAAACTTGTTTTTTTGCTTACCACAAAAAAGACCAGTAGATACCTTTCAGAAAATTTTAATGCAGTAGCACACTGGTTTTGATGGCATCTATGATATACATCAGATATAAAGAATGGTAGAGAAACTAACCCTATAGCATTACATTTTAAGGAATTTCATGACAAAAATGTGCAGGGTTTAAAAGCCACGGTTTTAGGGCAACTTAGAAAAATGTATGATTTAGATATAACAAGTAAGCTATGGAAAATGTAATCTATTTTTATCTTGAAATTTGACACAATGGCCCCTAGGGGGTTGAATGGGGAATGTCATTGGAAATGTTTCCTTTAAGGATATAATTGAGTGTGTTAAGTGAATAATTGAGTTTTTAAATAGTATAAAAGGGAGGGGACGTGATTGTAAGTATACTCTCAAAAGGCTTAGAGCCAAGGCGCTAGAGATTCAGAAGTGTTTGTGTTTTTTTAACCACTGTTTGCTGCTGCTAAACCTTTGCTGCTGTATATTTTGAAGACTGTCACCTGGCCTGTTTGTGAGCTGCTGCTATGAATCCTGAAAACTGTGACATTGTGATACTGCCTTTATTGGGTGCTATCAAAACCAGTGTGCTACTGCATTAAAATTTTCTGAAAGGTATCTGCTGGTCTTTTTTGTGGTAAGCAATGATATTTTCAGTGACTTTTGTTATGGTAAAGAAACTTCTTTTTTTATTTTTATTGACTGGGAACTGGGACAGCATAGCTTGCATAAGTCCATGGTGGACAGCAGGAAGTCTGAAATTATTCTTTACAGAGTCTGGCCAAGGTACAGGATCCAGCCAAAACAGAGCAATATAGTGGTAAACTCAACCTCAAGTATATGATAAATATAACAAAACAAAGAACTCAGGCTGAGAAATGTCACAACAAATAGTTTAATAATAAACAATAGTTTAATAAACAACTAACTACAGCAAAGCTTTCAGGTGTAGCCCGTCTTCAGTGCATAAACAACAATTGACTCAATCAATTACAATTAATACTTTAAGCAAAAGACCACATGACACAACCCACCAATAATATCTCTTGATCACACAAGGCAAATTAAATTCACAATGTAAAATACATTCATAAAACAATACACAAAAATACATAAAAAAGTTATATGTCAACTATATTGCATCTGCTTTTTAACTAAAATTGGTTTTATACTAACTGCAGCATTAATACCTGGGTACTTATCTGCACATAGCTTAAGTATCCACTCATACTCCTTAATTTCCAGTGCATTATTAATACTGCCACCCTGAAGGTTCTTAGTAACCATATCTATAACTCTAAATTTAAAATCATGTTTATCTCCATACTCTAATATATGTTTTGCTAATGCTTCTTCGAATTTTTGATTGGTGTTCAGTAATTTTCTTTTTCTTCTTTTTTCTTCTTCTTCTCGGCTTTGATCGGTTAGCCTGTCCATACATGAATCACCTGTGAGTTACACGAGAGCCAGTGCCAGCCCCTGTGTCCCAACCCCACAGGCACACACACACACACACTCACACACACACACACACACCAATCACCAATGTAATGTGTTTGTGTGCATGTCTTGGGATGTGTGGGAAGCCCGAGCACCGGAGGAAAGGACCACCACAGGGAGGACATGAGAGCAGACTCAGCCAGAAGGCACCCCAGCCGAATCGAGAACCTCTTGCTGTGAGGCGGCAATGCTAACCACTGCACCACCGTGGCCGCCCTGATTGGTGTTCAGTAATATGATTCTTTAATTTCTGGTTACATTTATCTACATAAAACGCAGAGCATTCAGTGCAAGTTGCAAGGTCGACAATATTTGTAGTATTGCATGTTGAAAAACATCGAAATACAAATTCATTTAGAGTTTTGGGGTGTATCAAAATGTTATTATTACTAAAATTATGTCTACAACAGCTACAATTATAGCATGGAAAAGTGTCCAGATTTACACTTGTATCTCTACCTGTAACTTGAGTTTGCCTCATTTCTTTATAAGATAATCTTTGTTTTAAACTTCTATTATTCCTATAAGCGAAGCTCGGTCTATCAGTAATTAACTGTTCCAAACCAGGCATAGCCTTTAAAATATGCCAGTTTTTTATATGATTTTCCGAACTTCAGATGTTCCACTATTATAGGTAGTTACATACCTCAGTCTGTTAGCTCTTAAGTTTACTTTATTCTCTGCCCCTTGTACCCCTTCTCTTTTACTAAAAAAAATGGTCTAGCTAGCTGTACGTGTTCTATCCTTCATTGTTTCATCCATAATCTTCTACAGAACATTCTCATCACATCCCGTCTTTAAATTATCAAGTATACAAGTTTATCAGTCCATGCTGGATCGATTAACAAGTTTTGACATGGAGCTGCAGCTTACAAAAAAATGTAAGCTACTGAGTGACTTAAATGTGGGCATATATTTTCATGGCCAAAAGAGCATAATAAAAACAAGAAAGATAAAACTGGAGTTCAGAAGGGATCTATTTACTCCCTGGATGAGATAACATTTGAAAATACTACTCTGACCTCTGCTTTAAATGTTCATAATGAACAATTAATCACTACAGTTCAATCGTCAAATAGTTTAAATGTACCAGCAGTGTCAATGGATGAGAATGAGGACTGACTGGGTGAACAATCTGCATCTCAATCCACACAAACCCATGTCTTTGAGGTTTTTCAGATTCTTCCTACCCAGTTTCATCCTATCTTACCAGAGAAAGTAGAGATACATTGAAGGGACAGATCGAGAGGCCGCTCAACAGGACAGAAGGATGGAAATGCGATGAATAGGAAGTATAGCGGCCCACAAATCAATAACAAGCAAAACTGGCCAGGATAGTGAAAAGATCTAAGTACTACTA
Source organism: Protopterus annectens (assembly GCF_019279795.1). Lineage (NCBI taxonomy): Eukaryota > Metazoa > Chordata > Ceratodontiformes > Protopteridae > Protopterus > Protopterus annectens. Next base: position 97,801,751 of record NC_056751.1, read on the forward strand.
ATGTTATTAACCTGTCTGATGTAGAGCTGGAACTTGATGCTATCACTGTACTTAATAAAGGTCTACAGTTTATTCCTTCCAGCACGGATTCTCTTAATGAGGCCCGAACAGACTTGAAACTTTTCACAAGATGTATAAACTTGAAATTAACTTTTAATAATGTAGATTTAAATAGTAAGAGGTATAAACAGTCCAGTACATTTATGCCTAGCAGTTTTCCGATTGTATCAGTTTTTGAAAATATTTGTGAAAATGAGTTGAGGAAACTATATGAAAGTAAAGCTAGGAAACAGTATTATAATCTAATGCTTAAAGAGTGTGAAGCATTAAACAGGTTGCAAGCTAACGCTGATATAGTTTTTTTAAAAAAACGATAAGGCTGGAGCAATAGACATAATGAATTTGAAAGATTATATTACTGCAATGAATGATTTTCTGTCTGATGAGACTATCTTTGTCAAAACAGGCATGGTAGAGGTTAAGAAGTACATTTCCTCTGCAAATATGGTTATTTATGAATTACATCTAAGTGGAGAAATTTCTATTGATTTGTTTAATTATTTGACTATAACTTACCCATCACCCCTATTCTGTATGGTCTTCCTAAGGTACATAAAGGTCCGACACTCCCCTCCGATGAGACCTATTGTATCAGGAAGGGAGTAACAGAACCCATTTCACTTTATTTGCAATCTATACTAAGTAATTACATGGATAAAGTAAAAAGTTATATCAAGGATAAGATTTTTTAGTTAAGCTTCATGACTGGTATGAGATGCATTCAGAAAGAAATTCCCTTTTATAACTCTGGATATAAATTCATTTTTCACTGTTATTCCTAATGAGTATGGGCTAAAGGCAATAAGATTTTTTTTAATGCAGGAAACTAAAATGGATGGTAGAAATATTGAAAATACTTGTCAACTGCTAGCGACAGTATTAGTAATAATATCTGTATTTTCAATAATCAGCTATATTACCAAAAATTTGGTGTAGTGATGGAAACTCCCATAGCTAATTGTTATGCTAACCTAGTGCTCCATCAATGGGAGAAACAAGTTATTTACGATGACACCATAGAGTTTGCGGACCGTGTTCTTTTTTATGTATGTTTCATAGATGATGTATTTATTATTTGGGGAGCTAGTGAAGATGGGCTAACTAATTTTGTGAATTATTTAAATGGGTTGTTTTCTATTCTATTTCTAATGTATGTTTAATTATTTTTAATAGTTTCAGTTAATTTATTTATCTTATTTTAATAATCTGGTGGGGTTATAGTAGGATGTATTACTTTTATAGTTTAGTCATGCTTTTTGCTTAGTTTATTCTTAGTATAGACATTTGGAATAGGGTCAATTTTTCATGACAATGCTGCTTTCTGGTGCCTTAGAAGTTTGAGACTCTACAGCATGAGTCTCAAACTTTAAAATTATGTGCAAAGCTCAAAACATAAGAGGAAAGTGCAAAATTCATTATTCTGAAAAACATTTTTTTCAGGGGGGCAGACCCTCCCTGCACTTTAATAGTAGGAGATATACCTGTCACACACCTGGTGCTTATACATACTAACTCTGAGATCGCTGTACAATGGAGAGGAATGAATCCTCTGAAATACAACAATTTCAGACTTAGTATATATTTGCACATCATCGTGGTTACATTTTGGCAGTATGAGTATGGTGTGTGTGTGTGTGTGTGTGTGTGTGTGTGTGTGTGTGTGTGTGTGTGTGTGTGTGTGTGTGTGTGTGTGTGTGCATGTCTGTGTATTTGGAGAGTAAAGGCTGGTTCAGAGGGATATAGGAGAAGTGTCTCTTAATCAGACAGCTGCTAGTGTATCAGAAAGTACAATTCCAGAACAGTCTAGGCAGGGAAGTTTTGATATTTGTTGTGGGATCTTGAAGTTACTATATATAGAGGGCTGGGTGAAAATGGTGCAGGTGTCTTGTCCCCCTGCAGAACACTGTTTTTTTAAATTACTTTCAGTGACTCAAACATTGTTGTTTCTTCAAAACACTGACTTTTGATGATGGGTGTTAAGTGATATGAAATACATTCATATATACATATATATTTTAAGTATTTTTTTCTGAAAGACTGGGCAGAGCCCCTTTTCAGAGGGGTTCTGTCATTAAAGCTCCACATTACATACATTTATACATTATATAAAAAAGAACAATATAACTTAACAGGTGATCGCCATGTCACATACATTATGTAGCATTTACAGCATGATAAGCTGAGATACATCCATTAATCAAAGTATGTACATCATGTAAAAACAAACATATCAATATCAGCATTATCTTACACTGTATGTATATACACCCACTGAAATTTTAGCACATAAACAGCAAACAAGGCATTTACATTTTTTTATCCAAACCATTAAATTCACTTGAAACCCATCACCAGGAGATTACTATAGTAAAAGTGTAAGACTTTTGTGATATTTGTTTGACCTGCTTGCATGAGGAGGGGACTTATAATGGGGTTGGTACAAGAACAGGACTGTTTTGTTTGATATGATTTTATTTGGACTATAAACTATAGATGGGATAAATTATGCAGTTGAGTTTTCCACATCTGGGGAAATCACAGGGATCAACCTCTGTGGAGTAGAATGGAAGGGCATCACCCTGTGAGAACTATTGTCTTGATTGTAGTCTTTCCCCACCAGATAAATGTGCTATATATATATATATATATATATATATATATATATATATATATATATATATATATATATATATATCTACCTATCTGTCTATTGATATTGAAATACCAGTGAGCCGTGTGAACAAGCACTGAAACACTGGTGCCAATACATAGAAAACACTTCCCCAAAAAATCAGCAGATCAAAACTACAACATGTCACAAAATGAAAACAAATACTTTACTTTTGCGAATGGTTAGCCAAAACCCTACCACTAAGTTCAAACACACTTTGCTGAATAGGGGTAGTGTTAAAGAAAGTTTATTTCCAAAGGAAAGATGTAGGGTTAGGGTTAGAAACTGTGGCAGGGGCAGTGTCAGGATTAACTCATGTTAATAAAAACAAAAAAAAAATCATAGCTATAGACAATGAATACATTATGGAGAAGGTATAAGTAAGGCAGTTTGTTATTTTGGGACAAAAGAATGAAAAACTGGTTGGCCACCTGAACTTCACAGGAAAATGGAGAGCATTCTTTAACTACTACTTTAAAAAGGTAAAAAAGAGGCCTGAATTGTATATTACAAAAGCCCTCTGAAGAGATGAAAAGGGAAAGTCACCATTCAAGGGGCAGGTAAACTTAACATCAGTGCACTATTATCGCTCAGTTTTTCTTTTCTTTTCTTTTTTGTTTTTAACTCTTGGTTTAACAAGAGAAAATGACAGGACAGACGAATATTCATGCACTGATCTTTAGAAAGCAAAGTATATACAGCCCAGGAAAAAAATAGGTGGGTCAAAGATGGCACACTTATTTAGTTAAGAATTTCTCCTCACATTCAGGGTTCAGTTCTGACGTCTGATCACTATGGAGTCTGTAAGTTTTCCCCATGTCTGTGTGAGTTTTCTTCAGGTAACAGTTTTCTTTCACCTCCCAAAAACATGCTGGGTGACTGGCTATTTTTAATAGCCCATGTATAGTATATTTACCATTCACCTTGTTGCTCAGGTTACAGCTGAAATTGTCAGAGAAGGACCAGTACATTTACCTACTTAACAAGTAAAATATCTGAGCAGCGTATGTACTGTGATAAAAAAGTGAGACTCATAAGAGTTGCTTTTAGGATGTAGTAAAGTAGGAAAGCATGATAATTGTGCAGATTAGTCCTTCTATGTCAATGTAACTGTATATGCGTATGTTTTACAAAAATATTTAATGTTCAGGTGTGAGTAATGCATGATTTGCTCAACCTGATGCAGCAGGGCCAGCCATAGATAAACCTGCCTTATCTACACACAGACATAAATATTGCTTTTATTCAATTACTTTATTTAGGAAAGAAATATTCTACCTTTTTAAAATAATGTTATTGCACTACAAAAATTGCTTTCTAGTCCATCTCTTTTCAACAAATACAATGTCTAGGGACACCCTAGCAATGTACTACATATGTATATGTCCTAGTCTTTGACGATGTTGACACGGTGCATCATCTGTACTGCAGTTGGTGCCATTGTTTGTTTTATTTAGGGAGACACAAAAAGGAATGCATTCATCTCTCTACAGCTGGATGTTTCTTAGCAATCAGTGTAACAGGGATGATTGTTAATGTTACTTTTTTAATTTAATATGAATTTTTTTCATAGGGTCATCCATATGTTTGGGAAGATTTTTTTTATATTTTCAATTCATTAAGCTTAGTTTCTCACCAGCACCACTAGCATAATAAACTAATTCCCTGACTATGGCCCAGGTGACCCAAGTTTGATTTGGGGCTCGAGTGTCTGTTAGAGCCGGAGAGGAGAGGATAAGTGTTCCTATCATCAGGAGGAGAGGATAGACTGGGTCTGTCCAATTTCACAAGCCCTTGGAGAAGTGGTGTCACAAAGGGCCACCCAGGGGTGAGTGTTTAGCCACTAAGCCGCAAACATGGTAGTTCTCGTCACAGGTGCATGGGAGCATCAACTCATGCAAGAAGGGAGAACTGGTTTCTATAGTGATGCAGATCACTTGCCCCTCACCCAGGAAATAGGTAAGGTTTGGTGGGATACAAGCAAGGGCATGTACTACCACTGAGGCTGCCTGTAAGATGGCCTTCCTAGTCAATTCTTGCCCTCACTGAGAAATATACAAGATAGATGACACCTTGGCTTGGCAGATACTTGGAGAATTGATGCTTTGCAGGCACATAAGAAAATAACATAAAAAAATAATAGTCTCTCCATTTACTGGTGCAAAGAAAATGGCACCTATAGTGTTTTTTCTTGTAGCTACAATAATAGCAATTTCTCTTTAATTATGTGGTATTGGAATTTGAACCTATTCCCATGAGTAATGCTCACTTTACAATGAGCACATATCAGTGAACAGCCAGCATTTGTTCATGTCATAGAATATCAATAGCCTTATATAGTTAACTGGGATAGAGCACTGATCTCTTGGTATGTTTTCAGGTTCAGCCCAGGATGAAACTAAGCTATGTCATTTTTTTCAATTGTGACTTAATAAAGATGTCCAGAATTGTGGAGAAAAGAGAGCTGAGAGTAAAGGAACACGTGCTTTGAGATGCTGTCTTCCAGGGGTTAGTGGATTGGTATAGACTGTATGCACAGCATGAACGATATATACAGATTTTAAAAGAAAGTCAAATGTACATTCTGTTTAGTGCTCTGAAACAGCTGTAATTTAATTATGTATGTATTCCCAGCTTAACTATATTATACCTCTTTTAAGATCTAGAGTGTACAATGTATATACGATGCGTAGCACACTCATCTTTGGCACTGAAACATCAGAAGGCTATTGGTTCTAATCACATTTTAAAATTATTCCATTACTTTTAAAATTCTGGCAAGATATTGAAGCATAGGTGGGATGGTACACTCCTGAGTGTTCCATCCTTCATATGAGATATTAAACTGAGGTCCCATCTGCCTGAACTGGTGGTAGCTCAGGCGGATGTAAAAAATTCTATGACACTTATACACTTATTGAAAAAATAATAGAATATATATATATATATATATATATATATATATATATATATATATATATATAGGTTTACCTTTGTTTGCCAAAATGGAATATGCTCGAGTAATGGCATGCTCAACATACTTCTAAGAAATTTCAGAATGCCGAATTGCGGTATATCTGGCATAAACACCAAACCTTGAAACTCCCTACCACTCTGGACCTAGGAACAACATTAACATGAGTCCAGAAGGGGGTGAGATTGTTGAAACAGGAATGTCGGTGTTCAGTATTCCTGCCATTTGGCATGTAGGACATCGCACAGGTGGACTCGAGCATATTCCATTCTGGCAAATGAAGGTAAACTACACACACACACACACACACACACACACACACACACACACACACACACACACACACACACACACACACACACACACACACATTATTTGCATGCTATTTATACATCCTATTTACATAATTTTTACAATTTCTTTATCAGTAATACAACACAATTTTAGTACATATTTCTTCCATTCCTGTTTCCTTAATTTTCATCTATCCTCCCAATGGTTTTCCAAAACCATTTTCTTATTTCTGCCAACACATTTCCATCTGTTCTATTTTTATCAGTCTTTCACTCCTTCTTTTCCACAAAATCCAGACTATAACAAATAATATTTTACCTCGGTTATCAATTTCCTCCTTCTTTCCTTTTTCATATTTACCATACAGTATCATTCCCATATTCATTTTCTTGAAACCTTCCCAGCTGTATACATTTTTAAACTTTTCCCAAAAAAACACATATTCATTTTAGATTCTAAAAAAATGTTTTGCAGGTTCCCCTACCTTGTAATTATAATACATTGTTTCTTCTGTTACTTTATATTTCATATTTCTCTTAACAGGTAACTTTAAAAAAATTCTCCACAAAAAGTCCCATGTCTCATAACAATTTTCAAATATTTTCCTTCTTGGCTTTATTGCATATCTAACATCATCTGATAAATCACTTCATGGATATATAAGAAAAAAATCTTGCATCATTTTTTTTCATACAACGTATTCTTTTTCTTACTACATTCAACAATAATATTACCTTATTTGCATATTCCTTTCTTTCCGTAATCACTTTTATCCCTTGTTTTCATTTTTATTACTTGCTCATATAACAACCCCCCCCCATTTTATTCTCCCTGTTTTCACACTATGAATATTGCTCAAGGTGATTTGGTCACACTGACTAATGTTTATGTGATGCCACTAACCCATGTAACAGTGGAAAAAAGGGCGTTGATGATAATGATGATAATGAATGAATAAACCAAAATAGGTACATTGATTCTACAAAAAAAGGAGTTTTCAGACCTAACCTCCTCTTCTTTTTATTGTGTACAATTCCTCTTTTAGTAGAACTCAATCTTGAACTCCATATAAAACTGAAAAAAAAAATCAAGCAATTATTTTTTCATGGAAACATATAAACTCCCCTACATAAGCAAGTTTACCCAAAATGTAATGTATTTAACATACATATCTTTTTATTATATGACGAATTAAAACTTTTCCACCATGCCAGTAGTTGTTTTTATTTCTTCCAGTTTCACTTTCCACTGATTTAGTATATTTTCATATTCCCCAAGCCTAAGCCCTAATATTCTAATGTTCTTTTGGGTCTACTTCAAATGAGTGAAAGACCACTTACCTGAAAACAACATTGCCGAGATGAGATTTCTGAAACCTTAGTTGAACCAACGACCATGTTTCATAGTTTCATAGTTTCATAGTATAGTACTAGGCTATCTGCCCTGGGGCATTTGTAAGCCTAGCCATAGTGATGTGGCTTTTGCCACCCCATGAAATGGTACAAAAATGTACAGAATAAATCTAGAATACTGTGCCTCTGTCTAGTAGTGACACAATGAAGGTCCCCTTATATAATAGAATTAGTTTACTGTGCCCCTGTCTAGCAGTGACACAGATGTGACCCCTGGGGTAAACTTACGATCTCCCATCCACTCATCAAGATTTCTCTTGAAGAGAGTCAGTGAGGGGCTCTGCCTAATATGAACTGGGATCCTGTTCCAAAGCATGGGAAGCCTCTGGGTTATGAATCTATCCCTCCAGCATGTCCTATTCATACTTGTGCCAAGGTTTAAGTCTTTAGCTCTCGTGGTCCTGATGGATTTGGATTTTTTGAGGTGGAATGTTTCCCACGGTAAGTATTCAGTGAGAAGTTTCCATGAGAAATATTTTACATAATGTATCTATGTTTTAAATATCTCTTTCTAAGTCCATTATTTTTCCTACCTGCAGTCCTCCATATTTTATAACTTCCGTCAATACTTTCACATCTTGTGTTACTTTTACCTTCTACTTCCTTAGATTACAATTAAAATTTCCTAACATAAAAATAAACATACTGATCATGGGGATGCAATAGCAAGAAAAAATGGGAGATCTGGGCTGAACAGAAGAATTTAATGAAAAATTGAAAAATTTACCTCAAAAATGTACTTTTCATGTGCTGCAATAAGATAGCACATGAATACTAGCAGTAATAGAAAAGACAAAAGAGATAAATCACACTATTAGACAAAATGGGACATCGAGACAAGGAAAAAGAACTGAAGAAAGACAGCATGGTTGACATGGCAGCAATAGGAGAGAGTACCATAGATACATTGGAGATGAAAGTGGACCATATCCACACGGAAGTATCCAAGATAAGTAGTATCTTAACAGACTACATAGATGCAAATAATAATCCAGGAAACAGAGGGTGTGCTGTCTAAACATTCAGATTTATCATGGATATCCACAAAAGTGAAACCAATGTCAAAGCTAGACTGGCAAAGCAAGAATCTAAATTGGAAGAATTAAATTAGAAATTTGTGGATCTGGAACAGAGTGTGATGTGATAGCCTTAGATTCACTGCCTTCCCTGAAATGATAGAAGTAAAATACTGTGTAGTGCTCATGAAAGATTTCCTGAGCATCTGGACTAGCCTGACCAGAGAGGACACTAGAATAGAAACAGCACACAGGGTGAACATTTCTGGGGGGGTAACAGGAATCAGCCAAGACCAATTCTCATAAAATCAAACTCTTTATCAATAAAAAAAAGACATATTATCAATCTAAGATTCAAATTAACACATCCAGTGATTTTCAAAGATTTCTGCCCTTTAAGTGCTAAACATATGACGATTCACAGGCTGCTAAAGAGGGGTATCAAAAAGGATGCTGGAAATTAATACTAATAATGGATGGAAGGAAACTGGTGGGCCATATGTTAGGAATGGAAAGAATGAGGAAAAGATAAGAACTGAGGTATACCCTGTGACAAAGGGAAATACTGCCAGCACACCAATGTAAAATTTTGTAAATAATTATATGTCATTTGTGAATATCAACATGATCTATATAAGATGCTTGTATTACAACTGTATTAGAACTGTATGTCATGTGTATATCAAAATGCTGGTATAGATGTGTGTGTTGAAAAGGTTTTTGCAAAGTTCTTGAAATGTATCCACAGTGTACCCTTCTGGAAAAGAACAGAACTGTATATGTACTATTGTAACTGTTTAGATGTATGTATTTTAACAGTGGAAACTGACATACAGGAGGTTAACCTCAGTCTAATAAATTTTAGAAAATAGCTGAAATTAAATTACTTTATAGGCTAGGTCAGAAAAACAGAGTCTGTGCTGAGAGGCTTTCTGTATTGTCTTGGAAGTGTTTTATTGTTTTATGACTTTCAGCATTTGCCAAAGATCTGAGGAAAAGTCATTGCCTATGTATTTTTACAGGTAGATGCTAACTGCTACCAGCTGCCATCAATGGTTGTTTTTGGCCTGGAATAGTGTCAGATGACAATAAATGATGTAATTCTTCAAGCTAACCCAGCAGTAATACTTGAGATGTTAATTTAAGAAGTCTCTAAGAGAGACACAGCATTCTGTATTCTGTCTTTGAAATGACAACAATAACTAGAGAAGATCCAATCACCACATCTGCATGCTCTGTAAATCTCAAGGGAATAGTAACTCTTTTAGACATAGTCAGGAATATGGCAAATCATATTTATTATTTACTTATTTATTTGCAGTTTGTTTACCAGGATAATCCATTGGGCCTCACAGAGCCCATTTTCAATGGAGTCCTGGGGAGAAAAGCTCCAGAAAAATACAAATACATAGTACAGAAAAAGTAAAAATCTTTAGTACACATTTCTAATAAACATTACAGTGATGATAAAGAACAAATCAACACAATTATGAATTACAAGAATTGCATCATATTTTTTTTTTTTTTTTTATTATATCATAAGGTAATTATTAGTCGTTGGTCATATACATCCCTAGTGGTGGAGAAAATAAGGATGCAGAGGTAAGCACAAGAGTATGAAATTGTAGGAAGAAAGTGTAGTCAGGATTAGGTAGGATGGGAGTATTAGCACTTCCAATGTGAAGTAAGATGTGAAGTGCAGTGAGGTTTTGAACAAGGAGAGACTGCTAGTGGTGCTGATGGGAGAAGGGAGAGAGTTCCAAAGATGAGCTAGAGAGAAGGACATGAGGTGGTTCCCAGCAGGATGTGTGGGTTTGTGCAATTTAATAAGGTTTTGACAATTTGATCTCAGGAGTCCATCTGGTATGTACATTTCAAAGGTGTTTGCTAGAGAGGGGCAAAGAGATGGGTTATGAATGAGTTTATGTGCTTGGATCAGTTGGGTATAAGTTAGGATGTTAGGTAGCTTGAGCCAGTCTAATTGGTGAAGGGAATTACATTGGTGGGAAGAGGCTCTGTGACCTGTGGCAAACTTTGATATTTTGTTATAGCAAGATAAGAGTTTTGATTTGAGGGAAGATTGTAGGCTGGTGAGGATAGTTGCTCCATATAAAAGGGAAGGGATAAGGTATTTACTGGCTAGTGTAATCCTGGTGTAGAGAGAGATAAAGTGACTGTTAGGGTAAAGCATGCCTAGTTTTTTGTGGGTCTTTTTGATATTTACATGTAGATGCTTGTCAAATTTTAATTGATCATCAATGGTTATTCCTAGTAATTGTGCATCAGTGACCATTTCTAGGGGAGTATTATTTTTGCTGGTAATTATGAAGGATTGCTTATCTATGGAGGACTTTTGTTTTGGTTGCATTAAGGGCCATATGGTTGTCTTGCATCCACTGTTCAGTGGAAGAGAAAGTGGCTTAGTAGGGGGCCTAGAATGGAACTTTGGGGGATGCCTGTGGATGTATTAAGGAAGGGCGAGGTAGCTTTTTCCATTTTATTGCCTGTTACCTGTTTGTGAGATAACTTGAGAACTACTGGGTAGAGGAAGGGGATAGGTTAAGTTTGGAGAGTTTGGTAAGAAGCAGGTTGTGGGAAATGGTGTCAAGTGCCTTAGAGAGGTCAAGGAGAAGAGTGGATACAAAGTGGCCAGAATCGTGGGTTTTGTTGATTGTTTCTAAGAAGGAGAGAAGGGCAGTGGAGGTACTATGACCCAGTCTAAAACCATGTTGTGTGGGGGTAAGAAGCTGATTATTAATAAGATAGGGTAAGAGCTGTTCATATACACACTTTTGAAATATCTTAGAATTAGGGGATAGGATGGTGATAGGGCAGAAGTTTGTAATGTTATTATTATTGCCACCTTTGTGGAGAGGAATAATAAAGGCTTTCTTCCAGAGTTGGGGGACCTGACATTCTAGGATGGACCAGTTAATTAGTATACTGATAGGGAAGGATATTTCTTCTGTGGCTACTTTTAGGAAGTAGGAGGGGATTTCATTAGGGGCATTGGGACCAGGGTTTAATTTTAGGAGGTTTTTTTATAGTAGATCTGGAAATGGGATTGATGGAGAAAGGTAGGGGTTGGGGGCAGAGGCTGTTAGGGTAGGAAGGCATGGGTGTGGGCTGATGAGAAGCCACTGAATTGTTGGTGAAGGATGATGTTAGTTTGCTGATGGAGTCAATGAAAAAGGAGTTAAATTGGATAGCTAAGTCCAGGTCGGTTGCATCTGGGTTAGGGCAAGGGTTTTCTGTTTTACTACTCTTGAGGAGAGATGAAATTCCCTTCCAGAATAGTTTGGGATTGGTATTATGATTTGTTTGGAGGGTAGTGAAATATACTTTGTGGTCAGAGGCTATTAGTTTCTTGATTGTTTCGTAATGTTTTGTATTCAGAAGGGTGATAGAGGTTTTGTTTTTTTGGTATCGTGTCCAGGCTTTATTGTGAAGGTGCATGGTACCTAAACTGTTTTTAGTTAGCCAGGGTACAGGATTACTTTTTATACATTTAGTTTTTAGTGGGGTGAAGGAGTTGAGTAGGTTTGTGAAAGTGGTGTTAAAGTAGGACAGAGCATTTTTTTTAAGGAAGGTTTTTTAATTGCTTCCAGTTGGTGTTAGTGAAAGTTTCAGGATTGAAGTTTTTTAGGCAGTGAGTGAAGATGTAAGAATGGGTTAGTTGTGTAGAGGAGGGAAGGCGATGGGCGAAAGTGGGGAAATGGTCTTCTAGTGTGTCTTGAAGAATGCCACTGTCTGAGATGTAGTGAGGGTGGGGATACCAGAACCCAGTCTATAATACTTTCAGTAGTGAAATTCTTAGCTGGTCTGGTAGTGGAGTTCATTAGTTGTGTAAATTTGTAGAGGTTAATATTGAGAGAGTTGGTGGGGGATTGTGTTGTGGCCCAGTTTATGTTCACATCACCCAGGATTATGGTTTCATGATTTATGTTGGAAGAGACCCAAGAGAGAATTTCTTCAAGGGATGAAACATTATCAATAGGGGGGAATATAGAGGGAGAGAAGAAATATTAGTTTATGCTTATTTAGGTGGAGTAGTGCTGGTATTATTTCTGCCTTGCCAAATTTGGGGAAAGGTTTGGTGTAAGGGGTAACTAAGAGTGAAGCTGAGCAGAGGAGTGCTACGCCACCCCCTTTTTTGTGTCCTGTCATTCCTTAGGATGTGGTAGCTGGGTGGTATTAGTTCTGAATCTTTTATGTGGGGCTTAAGCCAGGTTTCTGAGATGGAGAGAATATTAGGCTGGTTATGTTGAAGCAAGGCTTGAAGGTTTGTGATTTTGTTACATAGGCTCTGAGCATTTAATGCTGAGAAGTGGAGGGGTTTGCCTTTTGTTTGGGGGGTTGGGTTTGTGGGTCAGGGCTGTTTGTGGTAGAGGGGCCTGGGTTTGGGTGGATGTCCCCAGAGAGAAGGATAGAGATGAGATGTTGGAGGAGATAGTTGGCAAGTTTGTGGTGTAATGTACAGGTAGTGAGTTTTGTGGAGCTGAAGGTTTTATATTTGGGAGCAGTGAATTTAGTGTTAGCTAGAAGTCTATAGGGGAAGGGCATAGAAGTGTTTAGGGAGTAAAGGTAAGGACATATCAGGAGAGTAGTATTTTTGTATTTTGTTAGGGGTGGTATTGTGGTGTGGTATGGGGGGAGTGATTAGCATTGGGAAGTTGGGTAACATACTTTAATTTTAGTGTGTGTTCAGAGATGGGATGATGGGTGACTTTGGATTGGGTTGTAGAGGTAGTGGGAATGGTCCGGTAAGTATAAGTGTAGTTATAGTGGGGGTGGGTAGGAATTGGGGGTAGGGTAGTCTTACTTTGGATATTTTTCTTCATTTATTTGGGTAGCAATGTCCCAGCAGCTATCGCCTACCCAGGTTCGTGAAATCCGAGCAGTGTTACAAGAGTTTGGGGGCATGTTCACTGGGAAACCAGGGTGCATCCACCTGGTGCAGCACCATGTGGATACAGGACCCCAAAGGCCTATTAAGCAGGCCCCTTATAGGGTGCCTGAGAGAATCAGATTCTGAGGGAGGAGATACAGGAAATGTTGGAACTAGGGGTAATCCAGGAGTCCAGCAGTCCCTGGGCCTCCCCAGTGGTGCTGGTACCAAAGAAGGATGGCAGCACCAGGTTCTGTGTGGACTACAGGAAATTAGTTACTCAGAGTCAGATCCTTACCCCATGCCTAGGACAGATGAAGCCCTAGAGCAGCTGGGTGGGGCTAAGTATCTTAACACTACTGATCTTACCAAGGGCTACTGGCAGGTGCCCTTGACTCCCAGAGCTAGAGGGAGGTCAGCCTTTGTGACTCTTTTCAGCTTGTATAAGTTCATGAAGATGCCCTTTGGGATGCAACTTTCCAGAGGCTGGTAGACTGTATCTTAGCAAGAGCAGGAGATTTTCCCTATCTTACCTGGATGATATTGCCATCTACAGCCATTCCTTGCAAGAGCACCTTCTGCATGTCCGGGAGGTGCTGGGCAGACTACAGAGGGCAGGGTTGAACATTAAGCCCAGTAAGTGTCAGATGGGTAAGGCAGAGGTCTCCTACCTGGGGCATAGAGTGGGGAGTGGTAAGATCATGGACAGCAGGGTACTACAGAAAGTTTATCCACAATTATAGTACCATAGCTGCTCCCTTCACAGACCTGACAAGGAGAAATGGGCCAGATAAGGTAGTGTGGACCCCAGCATGTGAGCAGGCATTCCAGAAGCTTAAGGGAGCTTTGGGAAGACCCCCTGCATTAGCCAGTCCAGATTACAGCAAATAATTTGTTGTACAGGTGGATGCTTTAAACCATGGGGTGGGGCTGTACTTAACCAGATTTCCTCAGAGGAAAAAGAGCACCCAGTGGTATATGTCAGCCAGGGTTCCCTTCAGAATGTTAAATTTCCAAAACTTCAAATTTCATATGGTTGAGATCATATGATCAAAGTTTTGAAATCTTGAAATTCTGAATGGAGATCTGCATACAGCGCGGAATGGAAGATTTTCCTTTTCCTCATGATAGTGTGATCTCAGAGATGGTATATTTAAGTAGTGAGGGTGTGAAACTTGGTTTTGTATTTTTTTTTAATTTATTTCAGAGTTTCAAGATTTCAAAACTTCGATCATATGGTCTCGACCATATGAAATTTGAAGTTTTGGAAATTCGACATTCTGAAGTGAATCCAACAGCCATAGGCTTCAACCCATGGAGGAATGTTATGCATCTGTAGAAAAGGAATGTCTAGCCATAGTGTGAGCACTGCAGAAACGTCAGCCTTATCTGTATGGAAATAAATTCACTGAAGTCACAGACCACAATCCCTTAACATGGCTACATCAAGTCAGCCAGCAAAATGCCAAGCTAATAAGGTGGAGCCTAGGGTTGCAGGCATACAGTATGATAGTGCAGCATCACAGTGGGGCTAGCAATGTCAATGCAGATGGGCTCTCAAGACAGGGAATGGGGTAAGGTATTCCCAGATAGGCTTATCCCTCTCAAGCAATGTTTCTCAAGGGTCACTTGTAAAACTAGCTTGAGTCTTCGAGGGGAGATGAAGCGTGACAAAGGAAGATACTGCCAGCACAGCTATCTAGAATTTTGTAAATAATTATATGTCATTTGTGAATATCAACATGATCTATATAAGATGCTCATATGTATATCAAACTGCTAGTACAAAAGTGTGTGTTGAAAACATTTTTGCAAAATGCTTGAAATATATCCACAGTGGAAAAGAACAGAAATATACATGCAGTATTGCAACTGTTTAGATGTATGCATTTTAATAGTGGAAACTGGGATACATGAGGTTAACCTCAGTCTAGTAAATTTTAGAAAAATAGCTGAAATTAAATTACTTTATAGGCTAGGCTAGAGACACAGAGTCTGTGCTGATAGGCTTTCTGTACTGTCTTGGAAGTGTTTTATTGTTTTATAACTTCTAGCATTTGCCAAAGATCTGAGGAAAAGCCCTTGTGTATGTATTTTTATAGGTAGATGCTAAATGCTACCAACTGCCATGAGTGGTTGTTTTGGGGCTGAGATAGAGTCAGTTGACAAGAAATGATGTTATTCTGCTATCCTAGAACTAATATTTGAGATATTAATTTAAGAAGTTTCTGAGAGAGACACAGCATTCTGTATTCTGTCTTTGACCTGACAATAACAACTAGAGAAGATCCATTCACCACATCTGCCTTGCTCTGTAAGTAAGTTTCAAGGGAATAGTAACTCCCTTAGATATAGTCAGGAATACATCAAAGCTTAGTTTAGATATTTTTCTTCATTTGCTTCAGACCGACCTGCAAGGTTGTTTTAAATATTTCCTGTGACTTTGAACTCTGATGTCACTGTAAATATGTATTTAGTATTGTCTTGTTCTTTTATTATTCATTATTAAACATATTTAAACATTTCATTGTGGCTGATCTGTCTAGAGATATTTAAGTTCTGACAGTACTTATATATTTATTTGGTGACACTGTGGGCCACTCCTAATAGCATTGCTCTTGGTCAAACTACCATTTGTATTAATAGTAATATTAGACAGTAAGATTTGACACCCTTTGTTAAGGGTCTTAAAGTAGCTGATAAGGAGCTGGTTGATGGCAGTGATAACTACCTTATAGTCTGGGCAAATGGGGGCATGGCTAGTAAACCTGTGCCAGTCTTTCCCAGGTGTGTGTGTGTGCGTGTGTGTGTGTGTGTGTGTGTGTGTGTGTGTGTGTGTGTGTGTGTGTGTGTGTGTGTGTGTGTGTGTGTGTGTGTGTGTGTGTGCGTGTGTGCGTGTGTGTGTGTGTGTGTAAATCAAACTTCAAAGAGTTTGTGTGTCAGCTACTTGAGCATGGACATGAAGCACTGGTTGGACCGTGATGGTGCTGGAGGTCTTGACTTGTCCACTCAGCTGAAATCTCAACTCTATAGCTGTACCAGTGGGGAGTCTTATTGGGGATCTGGAGAAAGAGGGAGAAACCAGCCCCAGACCGATTGTGGTCTCTGTGTACTCTTAAGGGAAATTGCACTTGATGCAGAGAGCTGCATCTGGTAATACTGTGTGTGTACCTTGTCATCCTCTCAGTGTACATCCCTCACTGGTGCCAGTGCTGAGGATTGATGGTCCCTGATTACTGGTTCAGTTGTGGGGTGTCATATACCCAAAGAAGCCATTCCCTTTCATTCAGTAGAGGATGATTACTAGAGCCATGGAGGTGAAAGATTTTGCAAGGAAAATGAAGGATATGGGAACTGCCAACAAGCTGTAAATGCTGCCTAGTATGATTAATAGAATAGCATTGGACAGTATGGACAAACAAAAACTAAGTCTGATTAAAAGTCATGGTGTTATGATTAGTTGTTGTGTTAAACCTAGCAATCAATACTAATCATGGAGTGCATGGAAAAGCTTTTTATCAATCAGGCATTTAAAACTGAAAAGAGAATTGAGGGAAAAATGGTGAAAGGAAAGAAATGAAGGTAAGCAAAAACAGAAGAGACACAGTAAAATGGAGGTCAGCAGGTACTGTCACTTTATTTATCAATCATATAACTAGGATACACTATGTTATTGGAAAAAAGAAATACTTTGTGCGTTGGACCCTCACAAGGTCAATATTAGAGAATGTGAATTATTTGAGCTATGGATGAGGTAATGTGCTTTGACAGGTTGTTTTTTTACTGGAAATATGAACAGAAGAAGGGCATAGCAACAAAATGGGGTAATGGTGTGGTACAACAATTATGATTTGATCATAGATCACAATGTCATCAAAGCCATGAAAAATACAGTCACAGCTGGGGGGGGGGGGCAGCCACTAGGGCCATAGAGCAAACAGCTACAGAGTAAACAGCAAAACAAAAAACTGGGTAAGGAATGTTGAATAGTTCAAAATAGATGATTTAGTGTTCTAACGTAAGTAATATTGAATGAAATGGTACAGGTGGTATAGACCACAAAGCAAATGAAGGCTGAGATGTAATAAGCTGGCAGGATGAATTCTCTAACCTAGACGCTCCAGCAATACAAGCCAGGCAGTGTTTGTATATTCTTTGCTCATTTAGTCATAGAAAGAAATGGTTGAGGTTGGGAGAAAATCCAAATTGTTTTGAAGGTTCAATAGCATTTATAAAGAATGCAGACTTACATTAGTGGTTTGTTTTGTTTGTTGTTAAAATACATTTTTATTCAGAAAAATACATATTTAATAAGTGAACTTTTAATGCAGAAAAACAGAAAAAAGAGGGGATGTGGAGGCAAAACAAAAAACTGGAAATACATCATACTAAAAGGGTACTGAAGTTGAGAAATCACATTAGAATCTTTCATTTCGACACAGTTAATAGTCAGGAGCAAACTCAAAACCAGTAGACAGGACATAGCACTTATAAAAGATGTTGCAGATTAATTTAATTTCATAGGAAATAAATGGCTTAATAGCCAGGAAGAAACAAGTTTGAGTAATAGAATGCATCAGTAAAATGGGAGGGCAAGTATTAATGCTACAGGAAATACATGAGTAATGAACATGCCAAGTTTTTGAAGAAAGTGAGAGACATGGTTACTATGCTTGTGTAGGAAATGAGAGGAAAAGAGGGGTGATAATATTAATTCATAAACAACTGAATATAAATTTAGGGGAAACAGAAAGGGATAAGCAAGAAGGATATGTGATAATTGGTGGCATATGGAAGGGGCTAAAGATAACATTGGTTTCAGTATATTTACCACCAAAATTAACCAAAGAGGATATGAAGCATCCAGTAGGGGAAATAGTGGCATTTCATCAAGGAGTAATAATGACTGCAGGAGAATAGGATACATAGGATACAGGGAGGATGCATCTGGGGGGATCCCAAAAGCATATAATAACAAATAAAGGCATATACTTGGAAAAAACGTATGCAGGTATATGGAATAACTAATTCCTTGAGGTTACGAAAGAAAACAGGGGAATTTACATGTTTTTCCAGCATGCAATTGGGCATGCCGGATAGATACTGTATTTCAAGGGTGTTTGGCTACCTGATCAGAGAAACAAATACCCATCCTATTCTGATGCCTAATCATGCTCCGATTGAAATTAAAATTAAAGCACCTAAAACAGAGTTTGGGCTAAACACTGGCAGCTTACAAAGAATGCATTGAAAAAATAAGACTTTGCATTGTGGTTCAAGCAGTTAGTGACTGTGATGCCCGTAGCCTGGCCCAGCAATCAAGGAGCCTCAATCCTCACCACTAACACTCGAGAGGTTGTCTCACATGAGAAGGAAGGATAACAAATACACACAGTAAAGTACAATTTCCCTTAGGTGCACACAGAGATCACAGTCAGTCTGGGGCTGGTTGCTCCCTTGCTCCCCAGGTCCCCAGTAAGACTCCCCACTGGCACAGATATAGGGTCCAGATATCAGCTTAGCTGGCAAGCTAACCTCTGTCCAACCAGTGCTTCGTGCCCCTGCCCGAGTAGCTGACACACACGCACACACACACACACACACACACACACACACACACACACACACACACACACACACTTTGAGATAAGTATTTATACAACTTCACAGACACTCTTGGGAAAGGCTGACACAGATTCTCCAGCTGTGCCCCTTTACCCAGACTATACAGTAGTAATGACTGCCACCACCAGCTAATAATTATTAGCTACCCAAAGGCCCTTAAAAGGGTGTCCAATTATTACTGTGCAATATTATTATCCAATTGGTAGTATAGCCCAGGGCTAAAGCTATAGGAGTGGCTTAGACAGTAAACTCTATAAATATGCAATGTACTCTAGAGATTAACTTATCTCTACATAAACCAGCCACAGTTGAGAAGGGTTTAAAAGTATTTAATAATAAATTCTAAAAACACAAGACAATACTACTACACCACAGTGCTATTCAAGAGTTCAGAGATCACACAGAAACGTAAAATAATTCCGTGGTACAGTTCTAACATAACAGAAAAACACTTAGTCTAATCTTTATAGTCCTAGCTATTTTTACAAGAAAACATACTTCCAAGATAATTTACTTAAGACACAGGCAGTGCTGATGAGTTGGATATCAAAACAAAAATGATTAAGAATCTCTGGTTCTCACTGTTTAAATTGAATTTGCAGTTCTGATAAAACATTACATCATTTGTTTACACTTTCCTGGTTCCCAGGCTGACAGAAACTGCCTTTACATTCTTTTACACTTAGAGCAATAAAGGACATTCCACATGCAAATTCTGGTCATTAACTTTAGCCTTAAAACAATAGGCAGGATGCTTACTCCAGACTCATCGACTCCAAATTCTAACTTCAAAGGAATAAACATAAAGTAATTTTAATTTCAAAGGACTAATAAGAAATGCTTGACTTAGTTTTCCTTACAGCAGATGACAATGTTGCCACATCTCTGAAACATAATTTCTTTACATTTAAGACACAAGCCTGTATTTTATATTTATATTTACAAATTCCAGAATTATGTATCAAATTCTATTTGACTAGGCTGGCAGCCTTCACCCATCTCTACCAGTCTTCACACCCCCCCCCCCTGGAGAACTTAAGCTAGTTTTTCAAGTGACCCTTGAGAAACGCCGCTTGAGAGGGTTAGATCTGAGTGTATCTCATTGGCATTGCTACTCTCACTGCAGTGGTGCACTGACATATCATATGCTTAAAACCCTAGGCTCCATCTTAGCAACTTGGCATTTTGCTGGCTGGCTCTGTTTAACCATGTTAGGGGTTGTGATCTGTCATTACAGTGAATTTTCTTCCATACAGATAAGGCTGAAGTTTCTGCAGTTCCCACTCTATGGCTAGACATTCCTTTTCTACAGCTGCATAGCATTCCTCCCTGGGCTGGAGCCTATGACTGAGATAAACCACTGGGTGCTCTTCTCCCTCTGAAGAAATCTGGCTAAGTACAGCCCCCACCCCATGGTTCGAAGCATCCACCTGTACACCAAATTCTTTGCTGTAATCTGGACTACCTAACACAGGGGGTCCTCCCAAAGCTTCTTTAAGCTTCTGGAATGCCTGCTCACATTCTGGGGTTCATACTACCTTATTTGGCCTGTTCTTCCTTGTCAGGTCTGTGAGGGGTGCAGCTACAGTACTATAACTAGAGACACACTTTCTGTAGTACCCTGCTGTCCCTATAAATGCCCTCACCTGCATTTTGGTAACAGGTGCAGGCCATGTCTGAATTGCTTCCACTTTGGCAGGTTCTGGCTTTATCTTACCACTTCCCACTCTATGTCCTAGGTAGGAGACCTCTGCCATACCCACCTGACATTTGCTCGGCTTAATGGTCAACCCTGCCCTCTGTAGTCTGCCCAGCCCCTCCCTGACATGCTGAATGTGCTCTAGGCAGGAATGGCTCTAGATGGCACTATCATCTAGGTAAGCAAAGGCAAACCCTCCTGATCCTGCTAGTATATTATCTACCAGCCTCTGGAAAGGTGCTGTGGCATTCTTCATTCCAAAGGGCATCTTTGTGAACTCATACAAGCCAAAAGGAGTCACAAAGGCTGACTTCACTCTAGCACTGGGAGTCAAGGGCACCTGCCAGTAACCCTTGGTAAGATCAATGGTTGTAAGATACTTAGCCCCACCCAGCTGCCATAGGGCCTCATCTGTCCTAGACATGGGGTAAGCATCCGACTCTGTGTGACTATTTAATTTCCTGTAGTCCACACAGAACCTGGTGCTGCCATCCTTCTTTGGCACCAGCACCACTAGGGATGCCCAGAGACCGTTGAACTCTTGAATCACCCCTAGTTCCAACATCTCCTGTACCTCCTCCCTCAGAGTCTGTTTGACTCTCTCAGGCAACTTATAAGGGGCCTGCCTAATAGGCCTTTGGGGTCCTGTATCTACCTGGTGCTGCACCAGGTGGGTGCACCCTGGTTTCCCAGGGAACATGTCCCCAAATTCCTGCAACACTGCTCGGATTTCTCAAACTTGGGAAAGAGATAGCTGCTGGGACATTGCTACCCCTTCCAATGAGGTGTCAGCCCGAGCCTCACTGAGGAGATCAGTCACCAGATCTCCCTCAGACTCCTCCTGCAATCCACTGCAAATGCTCAGCACAAGGGCCTCCCTATCATGGTAAGGTTTCATCATGTTAACATGCTACAATTTGTGCCGCTGCCATCTGCCTAGCCCTTCCACCATGTAATTAACATCACTTACCTTTCTTACCACCTTGTAGGGTCCCTCTCAAACTGCTTGCAGTTTGTTGTGTTGACAGGAATGAGAACCATTACCGGCTGCACTACAGCATATTCTCTAGCTCGAGCATTACTGTCATACCACACCTTTTTCTGTTGTTGGGCATCAGCCAGGTTCTCCTGGGCCAAGCCCATGAGTTTCCTTAGCCTTGTCCTGAGGTTTAGGACATATGCTACAACAGACTCTTTGTGAGGTTCACACTCACCTTCTCACTCATCTCGAATTAAATCTAGAGGTCCCCTCACCCTATGCCGATACAGCAACTCAAAGGGTGAAAAATCTGTGGATTCTTGGGGAACCTCTCAGTAAGCAAACAACAGATGGGGCAAATATTTGTCCCACTCCCTCTTAAACTTATCTGCAAATGCCTGTAGCATGGACTTGATTGTAGAGTTCAACCTCTCAACAAGACCCTTAGTCTGAGGATGGTAGGGGGTGGTCTTCATGTGCTTCACCCTACAGGACTTCCACAAACAAGCCAGCAGGTCTGACATGGAATCAGCACCTCTGTCAGACAGTATTTCTTTCGGGAAACCCATCCTGCTGAAAATTTCTAACAAAGCATTTGCCAACTTCTCTGCCTCATTGGAGGACAAAGCCACTGCCTAAGGTTATCATGTAGCATAATCCACTACCACTAGGATATACTTTTTCCCTGCAGAACTTGGGGTACTCAGAGGACCCACAATATCAATAGCTACCCTCTGAAATGGCTCCTCAATCACAAGCAAATGCACCAAAGGAGCTCTCACCTTGTCTCCTGACATGCCAACCTTTTGGCACTGCTCACAGGTCCTGCAGTACCCTGGTACCCTGTTACATCTCTGGAAATTCCAGGCCAATAGAAGTTTTGCATAATATGCCTCTTTGTACATTTTATGCCCATATGACCTGCAAAGGGAATATCATGGTCAATGGCTAGAAGTCTCAGATGGTAGGCTCTAGGCACTACCAACTGCTGTACTCTCTCACCTTCTAGCTTTCCCTCAGGGGTCCACTCTCTGTATAGTAACCCTTTGTCCCAGTATACAAATTCCCCCTTCCCTTAGGTTCATAGGTTCATAGGTTCATTCCTCGCAGGCTATCTGCCTAGGGGCATTATAAGCCTAGATGAGATACCTGTGCCTCTAGGTTGCCCCTGTCAGAGTCCCAGCAGTGACAGAGATGATCTCCCTCAGACTCCCACTCGTCCCATCCTCCACAAGATTTCTCTTGAACAGACAGAGTGAGGAGCATGCTATGGAATTCCTGGGTGATTCTGTTAGGGGTCTGGGTGAGATATCTGTGTCCACCTGTCCCTCCAGCATGTCCTGTTTGGTTGGTGTGGTCTACTTTTTACTCTTGGCTCTCTGGTGTTTGGATTTTTTGTGGTTTTTGGAGTGTCAAGAATCGGGTTGTTGGACACTTGGATGTATGTGTGTCAGGCACAGATCACCTCTGAGCAGGCGGCACTGAACTTAGAGAGCTTTCTTTTCTCAGGCAGCGGCAATGACATATGTTTGAGCCCTTTATCTTTTGGTGAGGAACTTTCTCAATCATTGATAAGTGAGTACACAGGGTACAATGACCATCCTGATGTCTGGGATGGAATGGGATCGCATTCAGGTAGGCATGTAGGAGGTCTTCCTAAACACTTTGAGGTTGTGAATGTCAAAAGAGAGAACTTACTACCTTGGGTCCCCAGGTCCTAATGTAACTTTCTCGTGTTTAATGGATTACCACCTATGTGGTAATTAGGTTGCTAGGCCATGGCTCTGGGCACCAGTTATCATTTTCTATGAGACCTCTCGGAGGATGTCCGTGGTCTGATGGAGTGTCAATTATGGTGCCGACATGGCACCAACAACTCTAACCTGGGGTTTCTGTCCTTGAGCAGTTTTGCAACCCCATCTTGTTACATCAGGTTATCTAAGCTAGTGAGCTTTTCTTTTTCTGGGATGCCCAAGTGGGTGTTGTCGCTTTGCTTTTAGTCAAGGTAGGCTGGTGTGTGTGAACTTACCCTCATCAATCAAGCCTTACTGACTGTTTCAAGAAAGTCGACCAAGTTCAAGAGGCAGGATCTGCCATCTGAGATGATATTTCCTCTTTGGGGGAGGGGATATCTCCTTTTGGGGGGGAGAGGGGAGAGTTCTGCTGACTGAGTATGCCAGAGTTCTGTGATTGAATATATGTGTTGTGATTTTTTTATCATATATCTGGCATAATCCACTGAGGTTTGAGTTTCCACCAGCTAAAAGAAGGCTGGAAAAAGAAAGGATTGTCTTTTGTCTCTTTGTCTTTTTTTCTTTTTATTGGCCTTTGATTGATTTTATGAGTGATCGTAGTTTTTGCTAGTATTGATCACAGATGCCCTTCCCTTTTAGATTTTGCTCTGTCATGTAGTAGCTTTCTCCCTCTTGTTGTAGAGTTTGTTTATGGCCAGACCAGGCTTGATCTCAGTAAAGGGGCAATTTATCTACTGATCTGGAGCTGGGAATGCTCTGCTTCCAGTGTGGAGCATTTTGAGTTCATGTTTGTAGCCCTCAGCCTCAGTATTTTCTCCTCTTTGCAGGATGGTATATGTGTTTTCCACTAGCATGAGGTTTTTTGAACTCGGAACCTTTGGGCTGAGGTTATTCCTAGTGGTATAAATTTGGGAGCTTTGAGTAGTTGAAGTCAGAAAAATGATGGAAAACAGAAAGTAAATAAAAGTAAAGTCTTCAGGAAGACTGAAAAGCAGGTGTGAAAGCCTAGAGAGAAAATTGTGGCAAAAATAAGCTGTTTTAGTACTTTAAAACAGTTAATAAACCTGGATGGTCTCCAAATCGTTTAGAGAGCGTTGAAACTAAATTGAGATAGCTTATTAATCCTTTAGAAATATAGAAAAAAAGCCAGAAAAATTTGAAAATCAGGCATAGGATGAGCTCTTACCTGAACTGCTGCGGGTGCTCTCAGGGCCAGCGAATGGAGTTTCAGTGGCCTAAAAACACCGATAAAGCGGGCGCCTTCGGAGGGCTTGGCGTGCAAGGGAAGGAAAGAGCTAGAATGGCCAATAAAATGTATACAAGTTTCTGGCTGGAACCACTTTCCTAGGTAGAAATGGGGCTGCTCTTGCTGCCTACTCCCCACACTGGTGAAAAAAGAAGCTTCCTTTATCCAAAGAGAATCAGGTGCCTCCCTAGCTACCTGCTGCAGGCTTTGCAATGTAGGGTCTGAGAGCTGAGCCTCTCCCAACTCCCTCCTTGTAACCCTTCCCAGCTCCCCTTCCACAGGAAGTCTGGCATCCTCTGACAGTGGTGCCTCACTGTCAGCCTGGGTACTACTACTCACCTCTACCTTTGCAGTTACCCTGTACAAGGGAACACCAGTACTCACAAGCAGCTGTGGCTCACCTTCAGTCTCACTGCTACAAAGTAGCTCCCTTCCTGAAGTAACCACCTCACCAGTCCTGGCTGCAAGTATGCAGTATGTTTGGGTCTCCCCCAGGCTATCAGACCCACATGCTTGTCTCCTAGCCTGACCGCATGTAACTGCATAAGTACATGGTACTGCTTCATCCAAATCCTTCCTCTCAGGACATCTGCAGGATGATAGTTTACTACCCCTGTTGTCTCAAGAATACCTACTATTTGCATTTTGTCTTTCCCACTTACTGGCTCCCTTACCTTTGGTTCCCCAACTTGCCTCTGTGGACAGCTGTATGTCACATGTTCCCACTGGTTGCATTCAAAACATTTAACCCTAGTTCCTGAATGTGTACCTGGACTAGTGGCTTCCCCTGCTACTAGCATATTTTGTTGGGGCAGTCTGTGCTGCCCACCATGGGTTCCTTTAGACCCATGAGCAGTACTGGGGTCCCCTTCATGTGCAGGGCTGCCCTGCTGGCCAGGTATAGGTTTCCCTTCTTCCCCAGCTCATCTGAAGTAGCACATTGTCTATCAGCTAACCAGATTCTCATGTCTTCAGGCAAAATGCTAAGGGCTTGTTCCCTCACCAAAAGGTCTGACAGCCCTTCAAAAGTGGTGACCTGACATCCACTCACCCAGCTATGAAAATAAGTGCCCAGTTCAGCAGAATATTCACACACACTTTCTTCTGCCTTGCGTCTATGCTCACAAAACTTTTTCCTATACATTTCAGGTGTTAGCTTAAGACCTTCTAAAAGACATTTATTTACAGCAGTATAATCAAAGCAGACAGAGTCAGGCATTTTTGATAAAAAGGTTACAGCTTTCCCATGGAGTAAGGGGGTCAGGAACTGTACCCAGAGCCTTTGATCACCATTATACTGTTTGCATACCCTCTCAAACATATGAATGAAACTATCAAAATTATTCCCTTCTTTAAATTGCAGAAGTAATTTACTGACCTGTTGTGCTTCTGGGGTCCAGTTACTCTCTTCCCCATTACCTCCATGACTCTGGCAAAGAGTCAGCATTTCCCTCTCACGCCTCCTCTAACGCTCCTTTTCTTTGGCTTCTATCTCCAAATGCTTGGCCTCCAACTCACGTCTCTTTAACTCCAGCTGGATTTGTAAGTCCACTGCAGAAAGGTTGAGCTGTCCATTCTCCGAGGATATTGTATCTCCACTGCCAGTCTGATTGTCCTCCTGGATGCTGTTTTCTGATGCAGCTGTAACCAAGGCTGTAATCAGATCTGCCTTAGGTTTCCATGCACCAGTCCCCTAGCCTGGCACATCTCCACCAGCTGGCTCCTTGTCAGCTTTCATACTCCTCTGCTGACATGCTGCCTGCTTACCCTGACTAACTAAGCTAACAAAAGAAATAAAACAATTGTGATCTGAACTCTGAGTATTCACTGCGTGGCTGTTTCACCTTCAGAGATCACTGTACATAAGCTACAGGATTCAGTCTACCCACACCACTACAAGCCAATTAGTATTTGCCAACTAATTAATATGTGCTGTGGATATCCACCGCCACTACAAATGTGAAGTGGATCCCACCACTGCAAACCACATGTGACGCCCATGCCTTGGCCCAGCAATCAAGGAGCCTCAATCCTCACCACTAACACCCAAGAGGTCATCTCATATGAGAGGAAAGGATAACAAGTACACACAGTAAAGTACAATTTCCCTTAAGTGCACACAGAGATCACAGTCAGTCCAGGGCTGGTTGCTTCCTTGCTCCCCAGATCCCCAATAAGACTCCCCACTGGTACAGCTATAGGGTCTAGATCTCATCCTGGCTGACAAGCTAACCTCCAGTACCCTCTCTGTCCAACCAGTGTTTTGTGTCCCTGCCCAAGTAGCTGACACACACATACACACACTTTGAGATAAGTATTTATACAACTTCACAGACACTCCTGGGAAAGGCTGACACAGATTCTCTAGCTGTGCCCCTTTACCCAGACTATATGGTAGTAATCACTGCCACCACCAGCTAATAATCAGCTATCCAAAGGCCCTTAAAAGGGTGTCCAATTATTACTGTGCAATATTATTATCCAATTGGTAGTATAGCCCAGGGCTAAAGCTATAAGAGTAGCTTAGACAGTAAACTGTATAAATATGCAATGTACTCTAGAGATTAACTTATCTCTATGATAAACCAGCCACAGTTGAGAAGGGTTTAAAATATTTAATAATAAATACTAAAAACACAAGACAATACTACTACACCACGGTGCTATTCAAGAGTTCAGAGATCACACAGAAACTTAAAATAATTCCATAGTACAGTTCTGACATAACAGAAAAACACTTAGTATAATCTTTATAGTCCTAGCTATTTTACAAGAAAACATACTTCTAAGATAACTTACGTAAGACACAGGCAGTGCTGATGAGTTGGATATCAAGACAAAAATGCTTAATAATCTCTAGTTCTCACTGTTTAAATTGAATCTGCAGTTCTGATAAAACATTACATCATTTGTTTACACTTTCCTGGTTCCCAGGCTGACAGAAACTGCCTTTACATTCTTTTACACTTAGAGCAATAAAGGACATTCCATATGTAAATTCTGGTCATTAACTTTAGCCTTAAAACTATAGGCAGGATGCTTACTCCAGACTCATCGACTCCACATTCTAACTTCAAAGGAATAAACAAAGTAATTTTAATTTTAAAGGACCAATAAGAAATGCTTGACTTAGTTTTCCTTACAGCAGATGGCAATGTTGCCACATTGTTGAAACAGCATTTCATTACATTTAAGACACAAGCCTGTATTTTACATTTATATTTACAAATTCCAGAATTATGTATCAGATTATATTTGACTAGGCTGGTATCCTTCACCCATCTCTACCAGTCTTCACAGTGACAGATACATTTGATAGGTTAGATGGGAATAAGATGGACTTTGGTGGGATGAATGTACATAGGAAATTAGAAAAAAATGGAAAGTAAGATAAATGAGGTGCAAGACAAAAGTGTGGTGAAATATAAAGAATGAATAGAAATGCTAAAAGGTTTACAGACACTCAAAAGTTGGGAACTAATACAATAAATAGATAAATAAAAAGGCAAAAAGTCTAATACTGGACTACATAGATAAACAGAATGAATATAGAGCAATGATAAGTAAACAGCATTCATTTGAAAATAACTTCAGGGCAGCAAAATAGCTAGCATAGAGGCTAAGGCAGCAAAAGGTGGAACTTCAAATAATCAAACTAAGAAGACATGATACAGGGGAGCTTACAAATGAATCATAACAAATAATGGAAGAAATTATTAGATATTATAGTGATCTTTATACGGAAGACAGAACTGTTGACAGCAGTCAGGAATAAATGAAGCATTATTTAATTAAAAATGCTGTGCCTAAACTAAATGAAAAACAGAGTTTGGTTAGGAAAATAGAGGAAGAGGAGATAGTGTAAACCATTAGAAGTCAGAAAATAAGAAAAAAACTGCAATGTGTGATGGTATACCACTAGAAACCTGAAAGTAATTGGTAAACGCATTGTCAAAATATGGAAAAAAATATTTAACAATATATTAGGGGACCATGATTTACACCCTTCATGGAAAAAAAGTAGTGGAGGTTGTGTTGCCCAAGGACAGGATTTAACCAAGCTGGGGTCATATAGACCGATTTTGATCCTGAACCACGACCAAGATTTTTAATGACAATTTTAACAGTGTGGTTAACAAACCTTTTACCTCAAATTATAGAAAAGAATCAATGTGGGTTTATGTGGGGAGACTGACATTTGACAACATTAACCAAAGTTTAATAATACAAAAGGAGGCAGCAGCTAAGAACACCCCCTTGATGTTAATCCGATCAGACACTGAGAAAGCATTCAAAAGCGTAAGCTGGGTATTTTTGGGAAAGGTACTAGAGAAGTATAACTTCCCCAAACAGTGAGTGGAAACTGTATTTAACATATACAGGGGGGCAATTGACAAAGGAGATCATGATAACTAGGAGTACTAGACAGGGGTGCCCACTCTCACCATTGCTTATATATATATATATATATATATATATATATATATATATATATATATATATATATATATATATATATATATATATATATGTATATGTATGGAACCATTAGCCAAAAGTGTTAGGTAGTTGAACATTACAGTATATAAATGGGAGAAGGGCAGGAAAGAAAAGATAGCCCTATTTGCAGATGATACCACTGTACACTATGCATCCACCATGATACAAAATGCATCTTCACACCAATGAAACAGTTTACCAAGGTGTTCTGATGTAAGATAACTGAGCAGAAAACTAAAGCTATAACAGCAAATTATGCCCCAGCATTTAACCTGGTGCATATCTTTCCATATTTGTGGGGACATGACAAAATGAAATATTTGGGAATATGGCTAAAACAGATGTAGAGTAAGCAGCAAAATAAACGTGGCAGGAAGTTGTAGGGCAAACAATGAAAAAACATAAAACAATGGATGATGATCGATATGACTATAAATGCAAAAAAATACAAGCACTGAAAATGTTTTTGGTCCCTCTCATTTTATATGTAGGACAGGCATACTTTTATCAGCCAAGTGAGCAAGTATGGAAAGATATAGAAAGAGAGCTGAAGTATTTTTTTTTCTGGGAACACAAGCAGGAAAGATTTAGTTGCGAAAAGGTAATATTTATGTATGAAAAAGGGGAGTTGAATATGTCGGATCTCAGACACTATTTCAAGGCAACACAAGTTAGGTTAATATATCTACTCCAAGGCAATAATTATGATTTGAAATAGAGGGAGATGCTATTGAGAGTGGATATACATTATAATGGGGACCCTGCTTTAAAAATATGGACAGAAACAGAGAAGCAAAGTGCATTTCCCATATATATATATATATATATATATATATATATACACAAGATTTTGCTGTAGAAATACTTGATGGAAAAGACATAAAACAGTGGAAGAGATATATTCTTCCCATAGGATACTTTACACAAAGGAAAGACAAAAACAGCAGAGGATGTGTAGAACAAACTTGGACAGAAAAAAAAATGAAACAAAGTATTGGGAACAGATTAAGGTAATGCTTTAGTATGGGAATTAACCAAATTAAGATTCAACCTCGGGGAGGGCATTCAATTGACATACATTGGGTTAATGAGGATACTGAAAAGATATGCAAATGGGTAAATGGGAAAAGAATACACCTAATCTGGTAGAATTCTCAGTGGAGGCTAGAAACAAGGCAGCAACTAGGGAGTATGTGGTAAGAAAAGTATATAAAGCAATATAAGATAGAAAAAGGAAATGTGCAGACAAAGTGAGGGACAACTGGAGAACAATTATATACAAAGTGATTGGCATGACATATGTTTGATCTGTAGGGCAACAACAAAATCTAGAAAGTTCAGAATATTCACTTGGAAGTGTTCACACAAATATCTTTACATTCCAAA
The DNA here is from genome assembly GCF_019279795.1 of Protopterus annectens. Taxonomy (NCBI): domain Eukaryota; kingdom Metazoa; phylum Chordata; order Ceratodontiformes; family Protopteridae; genus Protopterus; species Protopterus annectens. Next base: position 97,832,255 of record NC_056751.1, read on the forward strand.
TAAAATGGAAAAGATGTTCCCTCAGATAAGTAATAATGTTGGAGGTGTGGTAGGGCAGAAAAAGGATCTATATTAGATAATCAAACTTTCAACAGTGTGAGTGTCATATGGCCGACACCATATGATCGAATTTTTGAAAGTTCGAACGTTTTAACGGAGATCTCCGTATGGAGGGGTCTGGGAAGATTTCCCTTTTCTGCACTGTAGTGCTATCTCGGAGTTGGTATATTTAAAGAGCGGGGGTGTGGAGGGTTCGGGGGGGGGCTTGCCCCCCTGCTTAAAATGTTCAGGTAGGTTATTTGTGTAGTTTATTTTTTTTATTAGATGTTCGAACTTTTAAAATTTCGATCATATGGTGTCGACCATATGACAGTCGAACTTTTGAAGGTTCGATTATCTAATATAGATCCACAGAAAAAGGCACATGGGAACATATGTTTTGGGATTATGAGGAACTTTACTTATTGAAAGATAGCTTGGCAGACATGGTTAAGAAACTAGGAGGAGGAGAGGTGAGTTTTAATAAGGAGATAATGTTGTTGTGATAGAATAAAAATGGGTGTGGTAAATCTCACAAAGCATTGATTGCATTGCTAATAATCATTAAGAAAAAAACATATAACAAAAAATTGGAAATCTCTAGACAAACTGACCATTCAGGACATTAAAAGAATGATGCAGGAAGTTAAATACTGTGAATTTAGATATCTAAAGTCTAAAAAGAAAAGCTTGATGATTGGTAAACAGAACATTTGAGAAAGTGCATTAGAAAGGTGCCAAAATGTATAAAAGGTTAAAATATAGGAGCATAAAAATGATAAGGAAGATGGAAGAAATGGATTCCAGAAACAAAGGTTGTTCTACATATTACATCTAGCTTGGATTGGTTGTGTATTTAATTGGAGAAACATTATTGTATTTTACATACATCAGTACATAGGTATGAAGTATTTATGGAAGTATACAGTTGCAATGTTTCTTGGTACTTAAAGGCAATATTAACATGTCTGCATGTAGTTGTCAACAAAGACTGTAACCACTGAGTTTTGGGGTGAGCCAAATTATAGTAAAATTAGGTGTAGATTATAACATGAAGATTTGAGGTCAGCCGTCCAAGGGAGATAAAAGCACCATGCATGAGGATTACTTTTGTTGCTAATGGTGTATGTGGCACATTTATTAAAGATGGAAATGTTTAAAAAACATTTTAACCAAACATATTTTTAAGACCTCAAACATATTTCCTATCATATTTGTATATGCATAAATTGAAAATAATCTTACACAACTTACTCCTTTTATCTCATATCGCCATCCTACCTAGTATTACTATTGTAACAGCTAATATTTTTATTTCTTCATTTCCTATCAAAATTCCTATAACTCCTATAACTGAAAGTGTTTCATTTCCTACAGACCATGTAATCTTACTTATAGGTTCATAGGTTCATACTAGGCTATCTGCCCTAGGGCATTTATAAGCCTAGCCAGAATGTGTTTGGCTTTCGCCACCCATTTTAAATTTATTTTGCTATGCCCTTTTTCGAGGTTAGTATACTGTGCCTCTGTCTAACAGTGACACAGAAGTGATACCCGGGGTAAACCTACGATCTCCCATCCACTCATCAAGATTCCTGTTGAAGAGAGTCAATGCTGTCTGCCTAACCTGGACTGGGATTTTTTTCCAGAGTGAAGGGAGCCTCTGGGTTATGAATCTGTCCCTCCAGCATGTCCTATTTATTTCAGTGCTGAGGTTCAAGTCTCTCGAACGTGTAGCTCAACGGGATTTGGATTTTCTGAGGTGCAGCATGTCCATTAATTCCGGGTTGAACATGGCTTTATACGTCAGGCACAGATCGCCTCTGAACAGGCGGTATGCCACTGAGTAGAGCTGGAGTTTCTTTAACCGGGCAGCATATGGCATCTGTTTGAGCCCTTTGATCCTCTTGGTGAGGTACTTTTGGGGTCTTTCCAGTTGCTGCAGGTGTCTGGTAAGGTACATCCCAAAAGGGGCATTGTACTCAATTATGGGCCTGATGAGGGATGAGTAAAGAGGCACAATGACCTCCCGTGATCTGGATGTGAATCCCTTCATGATTAGGTGGGCTATATAAAATGTTTTTCTAACCACTTTGGCCACGTGGTTGTCAAATGAGAGATTGCTATCAACTTGGGTCCCCAGGTCCCTAATTACTTCTTCTGTACTTAATGGATTACCACCTATGTGGTAATTTGTGGGCACTTTGTTTTTGCCAAAGGGGATGACTATACACTTTTTGGCATTTAGCTTGAGGCCATGGCTCTGGCACCAGTTGCCTGTTTCTATGAGGCCCTTTTGGAGGATGCTTGTGTCGGCTGGAGAGTCAATTATGGCACCCAGTTTGCAGTCATCTGCAAACTTGGTCAGCCACAGTTCTTCCGTGTTGGCCTGTACCTCCGAGAAATATATACCGAACAAGAGAGGTCCCAGGACTGAGCCTTTTGGGCCACCATTTGTAACTGCTTTGGAGTCTGAGGCCTTGGTGCTATCACATTTCTCTGTTGTAACATATATTTTTATCTAATAAACTTATAATTTGCACTATCACCTTCTTACCCCATTCTATTACTATTAGTCCCAATATAATTTCTAATATTCTTCACATTAACACAAAGTGGCTCCAATTCCAAAAAAACTTGCTCTCAGTGTAAATGACCACATTGGTTCTTAATTTTTATCTGTATGTTCCTTCTTTTCACATTGTCTACAATCATGTACTAAATGGCTTTCGTCCCCAACCTTAACAAGGTCAACTACTTCAACTACCTCACACCAGCTTGCTTCTGATCCATTGTTAATTTAGTTTGCTCCATTAAATTTAGTAATTCCTGTGTTGGTAATGCTTCTCCTTCCAGCTTCATTACAATAATGTCCTCATGTGCAATAGTTTTAGTCACCATTTGGTGTGTTTCTTCCAAAACACATTCACTGTTCCATCTCTCATGGCAGCCTCCAGCCTGGATTTTTCATAACCAAGTCAGCAGCAGTCCTATAGCACCACCTACCTAGTGGTCAAGATGCAAAACAACAAGACAAAGGAAATGGGGAAGTTCCCTTTTGCCCAGGAGAAATTGCCAGTAGTCAGTATGAATAAGCACCTCGGGTCCCCCCTGAAAAAAGGCCATCAGCCTAGTAGGACTAATCTTGTCAACAAAATGTAAATAAAATAAATAAATAAGATAAACCAGAACACTATTAGTGTTCTACACTGTACATTTAAGAAACAAAAACACTAAGAAATACTAACCAGAACTGTGAAATGCCTCTAAAGTCAAAGTCAAAGTAAACGTTATTGTCATTTAGACCCACACACAAGTGCAGGCTAAATGAAATTTCATTGCTTCAAGCTCAATGTGCAAAAACAATATAAAAAAAATAACAATATAAACATAAAAACAGAACTACAGACTCCACATATGGCATTAGCAGTGATATGAAAACAGGACTACAAACTCCATTAACATTGACATGACACCAGGACATAATTACAATTTTTGTATGTCTATCTATAGCAGCACTTAGTATTGCACAGTAGATGTTGCACTTCGAGGCTTTAAGCAGTGGTAGACTAGAGACCATTTTGTCCCTTGCATGGAATGTAGCTTGTATTTCAAGTTATTGCACAAAAAGTAATAAGCATTCAATGAGCTATTGCACAACTGAGAGAACCTGGTAATGAGTTATTGCATTTTAAGAAAAAGATATTTCCTTCAGCCTCTGTGGCCACTGACTAGGTGACCTGTTGGCTTGCCTTGCTACTCAATTTTAATAGTCTGATGGCCTGAGGAAAGAAGCTGTTTCTGAATCAAGTCGTTTTCCAGTGTATGCTTCTGTAGCAGTTGTCCAAAGACAAGCAGGAGATCAGTCCCTGAGCCGGGTGGGTATGGTCTTTAACAATCAATGTGGCTCTTCTGAGACACCATGCAGAGTGCAGATCCTGTATAGATGGAAACATGGACCTTGTTATTCTCTCTGCTACTTTCACCACCCTTTGGAGGGCCTTACGATCCATGTCCTTGCAGTTTCCATACCATACCATACTGTGATATTGCTTGTCAAGATGCTCACAATGGTGCATCTGTAGGAGGTTGTGAGCACTGAAGATGGGAGATTTGCTCTCCTCAACCTGCGTAGGAAGGGAAGTATTTGTAGTGCTTTCTTGACAATGCGATTGGTATTGATGGACCATGTCAAATCTTCTGCGATGTACACCCCTAGGAATTTGGTACTCTTCACCCTTTACACTGTTTCTCCCTTGATTGTGAGAGGGAGCTGTGTCACCCAGTTTTTCCTGAAGTCTACAATTACCTCTTTGGTTTTGTTTATGTTCAGAGCCAGGTTATTGTTGTCAAACCAGTCAATCAGATGTTTCACCTACTCCCTGTATGCTGTTTCATCACCATTGCTGATTAGGTCTAAGACTGACTGTAGTATCATCTGCGAATTTGATGATGCGATTTGAATTGTACAGTCGCGGGTCAGAGTGGTGAACAGCAGAGGACTGAGAACACATCCTTGAGGGACTCCCGTGCTCAGTGTAAGGCTTTTTTACTTGTTTGTTTTTTATTGTTCTTCAATTAAAGTTTTACATGCGTCAGCCATGGTGGTGGAGCTTATATTTACCTGTTGTCTTAGAGGTGTTATTGCCAACTCTCACTCTTTGCAGTCTGTCAATAAGGAAGTCCAAAATCCAGTTACACATAGGAGTACTGACCCCCAAGTGAATCAGTTTTTCTATCAGATATTGTGGTATGACTATGTTAAAGGCAGAGCTGAAGGCAAAGAATAGCAACCGGATGTAACAGTTCATTTGCTAGATCTGAGCTAAGGATGTGTGGAGTACCATTGAGATGGCATCTGCAGTGGAGCAGTTCAACTGATAAGCAAATTGGAGTGGCTCCAGTTCTGCAGGAAGATTTGTTGTTATACAGTCTTTGACTAGTCATTTGAAATGCTTCATTACTGTGGAGGTGAGAGCTACTGGACGATAGTTGTTTAGGTTTGCTGGCTGAGACTTTTTTGGTAGTGGAATGATTGTGGGTTCTTGAAGCACTTGGGTACTATGGCCTGACATAGAGATGTGTTAAATATGTCAGTAAGAACCATGGTCAGTTGGACAGCACAGTATCTGAACACTTTTCCCAGAATGTTGTCTAGTTCTGCTGTTTTCCTTATGTTTACCCATCTTAGAGTTTTCTGAACATCAGCTGGATTGAGACAGAGTGCTACCTCATTTTGCCTGGTGGTGAGTTTGGTAGCCTTTGAGTCAGTCCCTTCATCAAACCTGCTGAAGTAGGTGTTTGAGCTTATTTAGAAAGTTGATGTTATCATCACATTTGATGGTGAATACAGGCCTGTAGTCTCCTAAGGATTGTACCCCCTGCCACAGATATCTGGAGTCTCTTAGATCTAAGAAGTGACTCTGGATCTTTTAGCCATAGGCATGCTTGGCCTTTTTTGTTCCTCTATTTAGGTTTGATATGGTCTCCCTTAGGGCATCCTTGTCTCCCTTCTTAAAGGCAGCATTCCATGCTTTTAGGAGTTAATATACTTCACTTGTTAACCAGGGTTTTTAGTTGGCCCTTACGGTGATGATTTTGAAAGTTGTCACATCATCCACACATTTGGATATGTATGCCATTACAGATTCCGTGTATTCGTCTAGATTGATGAGTTGGTTCTCCATACCTGTGTCCTTAAACATGCTCTAGTCGATGTTCTTAAAGCAGTCCTGGAGTGCCGAGACTGCTCCCTCTGGCCATAGTCTTATTTGTTTCTTAATTGGCATGTCTCTTATTAATATTGGTTTGTACGCAGGGATTAGCGTGATGGCCTGATGGTCCGAGTTTCCCAGGTGTGGGTGTGGTACTGCCTCATAAGCCAGCTTGACATTGGTATATACCCTGTTCAGTGTGTTCTCTCCCCTCATGATGAAGGCCACTTGTTGGTTATATTTAGGTATAACTGACTTTAGGTGTGCTTGGTTGAAGTCACTAGCTATTATGTGAGTGAATTCTGGATTTTGATTCTGCAGCTCACTGATTGCCTGGTGAAATGTGGCCAGTGTCTCATTGGTGTTAGCACTGGGAGGAATATAAACAGCTGTGATGCTCACACCATTAAACTCCCTTGGCAAGTAGAAGGGTCTACATCTTAGTGTCATGAACTCAATGTTTTCTGAGCAATGAGTGATAATTGCCTCACAGCTGGTACACCATCTGTTGTTGACATATATACAGATACCACTTCCACTAGATTTGCCACTAAGGATCTGGTTCCTGTCGGCTGTAAATAATGTCAGCCCTTCCACATGCATGGCACTATCTCTGATATTATTGTTTAACCATGTCTCTGCAAACATGAGCACACACCTATATCTCACCTTGTTATTTTGTAGTTAGTTTTAGCCTTATGTAGTCCATCTTGTTTTCCAGGGAGCAAACATTGACCAGTAACACAGATGGAAGTGCAGGGCTGTGTGGTTTGGCCTTTAGCCTTGCAGATATTCCTGCTGCTGTTCCTCTTTTCCTCAGTCTCTCACGTCTTTTTTTCTCCTCCTCCTTTTAGATGTATTAAAAGTTAGCACTGCTTGTGCAATACATCTTGGGCTATGACTGAGTAGAATTCCTTGTTCTCAGAGTTCCTGGAGTGTAGTAGGCCTTACTGGCCCTGCAGACAGCAGTTGATCAAGCCTGCAGCACAGCTGGAGTTCCTGGAGTGTAGTAGGCCTAGATCAGTGCCATGGGAACATCAGAGATGCCCCCCCCTCTGGTTCCAAGCTGATGAGCAGCTACACATCAGATGCCAGTGATACAGGGTCCCCACCCTTCAACTCTTCTGCAGCCTTGTGTCCTGTGCCTTTGGTTCATCCCTGCTCTTCATATTATTTACTTATTAGTAGCATTTAGTACTCAGTTACTCATGTCCAGTCACAGAATCCACATCCACAATACTCTCCACCCATCAATGGTTCTGTAACTCTGTTTCCACCACAGTCAATAAGGAGTGCACCATCTACGTGCAGGGCATTAAGCAGCACCTCAGTTTTCCTCATCAACTCATCAAATTAACTTTCAACTTCCTCTCTGACAGGCTTAGTATAAACACATGAGCATTCTCAATAAAACAGTGTACCTACAAAAACAGCAATGTGCATCTACTAAACTATGCTCAGTATGCCAAAATCTGGCCCACCAAAGCACTTTATCTGGCCCTTGGTATGTCCTACAACAAACTTGTGAATGGACATCTGCATGCTGGACATGGTAATGTAACCCCCCCAAAAAAACCTTGTCAAGTATGGTAGGTGGTCACTGAACTGTATGATAAGTGGCTATTCAGAAAAAGCATTGACACCCCAGTATATACCAAGAGTTTGCACAGAATGTCAACAGAATACTCTCCTTCTAGTGTGCATGTATGATTGCGACCATACTGCGAAACTTTTATGGTGTACTAATGGTATAATGAAATATAAATCAGCTTTAGAATTCATGTATAAAAACAACACTAATACCATGCTATATTAAATGAATCATGAAGCATCAAAGCTACTTAATGCATTTCTGCAGACACAGAGCCAGTGTTGTGCTTGTTTGTGTTATGCAAACAGAAGATGTGCATGTGTATCAATGGAACATCATATACTCATATGTAACACTATCACCATTGTCACACACCATAAAAGAGACCTGCTGTTCAGTGACAATGTAGTTGTGAGTCCTATGCGTGCCTCTGTAAGTGAAATAAACTGGATCTTTACTGTAAAATAGATACATTCACAGCCATTCACACAATGTATACGTTCAGCAATCTAAATGCATTTGTCATGATTTACAGCACAACTTGCAAATGGCCTTACATGCATACTGACTGGCCACATGAACATGCTGTAGATGTGCTATCCTAGATCATATTACTGTTGAAAATGGAGCCCAAGGTGCAAACTCCACAGCACAGTGACGTCAGAAGGTCTCTCACATCAGCGTGATACAGGAAACACTGTGAAAGTGTGAAATGCCATCTAGCTGGAGTCAATTTCCAAAGTGAGGACTAGGGTAGACATATGGGCCAGCATAGATTAGATCCTGATAGCCAATACTAGGAGACCTTGGAGTAAAATAATGTGTTGACCTAAATTATTTGAGATGTCATGTCATCAACCAGAATGAGTGAAAAAGATAAAGATGACAGAGGAACACAACTGACTACCATCATTCTGTGAGTACTATACTATCATACAGATAGATAAAACACACACACACACATGTGTGTGTGTGTATATATATATATATATATATATATATATATATATACATATATATATATATATATATATAAATATATATATATATATATATATATATACATACATACACATATAGTTATATACCCTTATGATACAAGTAGTGGGAGCAGATATAATTGTTATATTGCTGTATTTAAGATCCTGAGATATTACTGAAAGCTAGTGGGCTTTCCAGGCAAGGTATGGTCACCTAGAATTGTATACAGTGAGTTCAGAGTTGTTAGACTTTATAATCATGTGCAATGTTTTAAATGTCTTGTCCCTTCCGATGTGTGGAGTACTTTATGCTTATGCAGGCTGGGTGCAGAACATAAAATAAATTTTCTTACCCAGACAGTACAGTCCATGGTGCATAGACAGACATACAGATAAACAGATAGGTGAATCAAACAATTCTCATCAAAGTTCTTGTGAGCATCTTACCACTATATCTTGCCAGTAGCAGAGAATAAAGTGAACCATATATATGCACAGCTCTCAGGATAAGTGCATATATATGTGCATATATATGTGCTCTCTCACTCTCTCTCTCTCTCTCTCTCTCTCTATATATATATATATATATATATATATATATATATATATATATATATGCATATTCTGAGAATTTTGTGGTAGCAGATGTATGTATTTCTGCTTTTGTTGCTGTACATGTTTGAATATCATCATCATCAATCCCCCCTTTTCCCATTTTCTACACGGGGTTCAGGCATTACTATAACTGTTGCCATTTTTCTTGATTTGTTGTCACTCTCCTAGCTTCTTCAATGGTCATACTTGTCTGTTACAGGTATTCTCTCGCTCAAGTCCATCTATCTCTTTGCTGGATGTCCTCAGATCCTCTTACCTTATTTATTTATTGCATTTGTTTACCGACATAGTCCAACTGGATAGAAAGCTACCCTTTTTCAGGGGGCCTGGGGAGAAAAGATCTGGAAAGAAATGACAACATTACATAAAGAACATAGTAAATAGAGTGTCACTAATTAACAGCAGCATAACACAAAGCCATAACACATATCTGGAAATGAACTTGGTAGAAGGAGAGAATTGGAGGAAATAGAGTATTAGTATTAAGAGGTCAGAGGGAATATTTTAGGATAGGTATGAGGAAGAAGAGGGAGCTGTAAAGGACAAGGAGGAGATTTTGGACCAATACCTAGGGATATAATGATCAGAAAGAGTAGGAGAAAGTTAGGGATGGGACATTAATTATCCAGGAGTTGTGCATGTACAAAGTCAGGTATCTATAATGGATTTTTCTGTTTGTGCTTTAAAAGAGTTTGCATTTACAGTGCTTCTTAGAGTGAGAAGAAGAAAGTTCCAAATTTTAGCCAGACAAAGGGAGTAAAAAGCTGAATTGTTAGCTTTTTTAACAATGAATAACATTTTGTCACTGGACCTAAGCTGTCTACTTGGGCTATAAAGCTGGTGAATATTTTTCAAACTAGGGCATTTGTCAGGATAACAGATAAGTCTGTGGGAAGTTACTAGTTGGGAAAGTGTGAGGTAATGCCTTAGCTCTAATCATTGACATTTTTTAGGGCCAGACAGCGACGTGTTGTACAATGGCATCTGGAAGCAAAATTTGCTACATTATTATAGCACTGCTCGAAGAAAAATAGGAGTGGACTGTAAGTTAATCAAGATGGCAGTAGAATAATGTAGTATAGGGGTGAAAAGAGATCGAGCAATAATTTTTCTGGCATTATTTATGAGTTATTGTTTGACTCCATTGAGTGCACAGACTTATGGTTGGTGTTTTTTACTGATTGTTCATGCGATTATCAAAAGCTCATATGT
>NC_056751.1:97847405-97848740 GCF_019279795.1 Protopterus annectens
TGAGGTCCTCATATCACTGATCAAGCCTTCCTAATAAATGCTAAATAAAATTTAACATGGTGTCAGTCTGAAGGCTGAGCTATTTGTCTGGCTCTACTATGCAGAGGAAAGGAGCCTTGATGTGACCCATGCAAGTGCAGTAACACAATACATAAATTTCTTAATCTTTTTCACTGCACTAGAATATTAACTTCTCAATACAATTAGAAAAAAATACCCAATTCTTCCATCTCCAACAAAAATCATTCTCCACCACCGTACCTATCATCACCCCCCTCAGTGTGCATCCAATATGCATATAATTATTTGCCCACTTTATAGAACACCATGACGAAGCTTCAGAAGGGTTTACCACAAGCAGAAAGCCTTAACACAAGTAGTTCCCTCTCATGGTAAGCCTTTCCAATTCATAGGCTTCCCTACTGCCAGACATGGAGGACAGTCCCACTGGTCAAAATACATGATAATGAGGCAGTCGGGGGGGGGGGGCTTAGCTAGGTCTAATTAGCCATGTCTTCCCCGGAGTTGCCAACAGCTTCTGACTACACTGCCAAGCAATTCAGTGAATCCCACGGATGGGTACATTTCTGTGGTTGGAGGCAAAAGTTAACACTGCTAAAATATGGTGGTTACCAATTCATTCCTATGAAAGCAGTTATGAAGCAGGTAAGTTTAGTGAAAACATGTGGGTGTGTTAGTGCATAAAAGTCTGTCTGTCTGTCTGTGCTTCTGTAGGGACATGAATGAAACCAGACAAATATTCTTGTGCGTCTGTGTGTGTGTGTGTGTGTGTGTGTGTGTGTGTGTGTTTTGCTATTCATGAAGGTGAATGGTGACTGCGTGGGGTGAGTGGATGTGTGTGTCCATATGTCAGACTGACCGGGTGGGGGCTTGTTTAATGTTGGATGGGTGTGTATATGTGGCAATGTCTGTGTGTGTGTGTGTGTGTGTGTGTGTGTGTGTGTGTGTGTGTGTGTGTGCGCGTGTGCATGTGTGCGGTGGTGTCTTTATGAACGCTGTGCATGGGTGGCAGGGTAAACATTATCACTGTCATAGGTCTGACAATGCTAGTGTTAAAGAAAGGTAATACAGAGATAATGTTAAAGGGGCACTAGCTTGCTCCTGAGATAGCAGTTCTGCTTCGGTCCGAAGATGAAGCACTGTCAATCATTCATTTAGCCCCTCCTATTTTCTTACATCAGTCCTGACGTCGTAGCAATACCACTCCTTGCATTCCGGTTCCTTAAAAACCTGTGCAAAGCACTATTCCATTCCTGTTTCTGTTCCGTCTCGAGTAACAGACTGATCGTTCAGGTTCCTTAAGTAAACCTGTCA